>NC_133203.1:1120220-1130220 GCF_958299795.1 Porites lutea
TAATTTGGACAGTACTTTTGTTGTGCCTCGTAAAACCTTAGCCTTTGAATGGAGACATATTTCTGGTCATCGCTTCTTTCCTCCAGAAAGGTAAGGAATGACCAGAATTACCTCTCCGTTTGCAGTCTAGTGAAACCTCTGATGTGCATCAAAGGAACCTTTTGACTGGTAAAGTAAAGGCGCACACAAGCCAAAGTCCCAAATGGCCGTAGCTTATCCTGGTTTCCTTAGCTCATGCCTAGGAGTATTGCTCCTCTTCCTGGGATGGGATGCTAGTCCATCGCAGGGTTACCCCCAGCTCAAGTGACTTAAATTAATATTACCTTTGGAAATATATAGGTGTAAAAATGGCAAAATGAAAAGTCCAAGTACCTTTACAACACATTAGTGATTTAAAGGGGTCAATGATACATGTAGATTTGGCCAGGGGAAAGGCACTTAGAAAACGTTTATTATAAAATGCTATAGTCCTAAACAATCAAAATAAACTGAAAGTAATACATCTAAACCCATGAGTACAGTGTCTGTAATTATCATAATGATCCTCCTTTCCACTTCTAAATTAAACTGACTGCTTGCTTGCATCCAGACAATTTGAATCCTTTGGATTTTTCCAATGTCCGTGTTTTGCGCCTTTGGTTATTAGAGACCTTTAGATCCTAAGACGAGAACGACTACGAGTACGAGATTTTCTCAATACTACGTAGTGCTGGCGCGTGAACCAGCGTCATTTTGGCGGGAAAATGTGGTAGCCGTCGTCATTCTACTACGAGTTTTAGCGAGAATGTCGAAGTGGCACAAACAAGTTATCAAATGTTAAAAGTTTTATCATTTTGCGATCGCGAGAGGGTGTAACCTCCTTTACTAAAGGTAACAGTGCTAACATTTCTAGTGAAAAATGGGAAAATGAAGCTTTCCGGGGAGTCTATAATTTCAGAATACGCGAAAAAACGTGAAGTCAAATCTCGTACTCGAAGTCGTCCTCGTCCTGGAATCTAAAGGTCTCTATTAAGTTATAGAGGCCAATTGACCAAACAGTAAAACCTCATATATTTGTTTTTAATGATAAAGGACCTGTTACTGGAAATAAAATTCAGAGGGGATTCAGACACCCATTTCACGAGAACCATATCACTTCATATTTAACTAAGGTCATACCTTGCTGCCTTGTCCAGTCTTGATTAGTTTCTTCCACTTAAGACAGTTATCAGTTGATTACGCCATTGTTTAATTATTTAATCCAAAGTGGGACTTAAAGGAAATTTCGTTACGGGTGGTCGTCCAATCCGAGGCGTTCAAACCCTGAACCTGTTTTATATAAGAACCATTTTAACTAATATGCACAGTAAAATATTTTTGTGACTTTGCCCCGTTTACTGGGGACAGCAGGGACCGCGGAACAAGGTGAAAAGTGGGAGGGCTGACAATTGAAAATAATTTTTTCATATTGAAAATCGAAAAAAGGAATAAAATCATAGTATTTGATTTTCCAAAAGTGGGGGCGGGGCGCCAAAAAGTGGTCGGGCCGCGGCCCTACTAGCCCCTCCCCCTCCGCGGTCCCTGGACAGAAAAGACTGTAACTAAGGCTTAATCAGTAAATTCGACTGAGATTAACTTGTTTATTGTGTTCTCGCATTCACTCAGCTACATGGGGTGTGTAAAGAGCTACGCTGGCGACTTAGACGGAAACCCTTATTTTTGTACTAAATTCTCTGTGCTATGGTTGGTTCAGTTTAACCTTTCGATGTCTGGGTATTAAGGTCATTCAAGGTCTAGTCCATCTGGCACATCTCAAAAATCACATGAAAATTGTCATCAACTGTTGGTAGCATATGTCTTTAGCAACCAAACCAATTTTGGGGCGTTAAAAATTTCGAAGGAGTTCATTTTCAGTGAGTTTTTTCCAAAATTAAAAGCGTCCGAATTTTTAAGTATCTCCAACCCTCTCCTACCTTACCACCACCCTTATAGGGGATAAAGACGAAGGAACTCAACTCCTTATAAACTTTTACTGTAATTTGCTCTTATTTTATTTCATTTTCACAGATAGAAGCGTGGACATGTTGGATTTGTTTAGCCAGTTAACTCTCGACGTGATCTTGTCAACCGCGTTTGGTATCAAAACTGACATTCAAACAGATCCACATAATCCAATTAAAAAAAGAGCCGCGCGGGTTTTTAGTGCACTGTGGCTTGTTCCCTATCTCCGGATGTTTCCTTTTAACTATTTTATTCGCTCAGTGATATCGTTCTTCCGACAAGAAATGACTTTCTTTGTAGCCGCAGCTTCAGAGATTGTTGAAAAACGCAAAAACTCTCCCACGAAGGGAAGAAACGACCTACTTCAGCTGATACTTGCGGCTCACGATGAGCCCGCAGTTCAAGGTGTCAGCAGATTTTCCGATGATGAGGTCAAAGCTCAGTTGATCACGTGGCTCTTGGCTGGTTACCAGACCTCTAGTAACACGTTAGCCTTTACTGCATATCACCTTGCGATGGACGCTGATGTGCAGGAAAGACTACGATGCGAGGTTGAAATTGGTGTCCAAACATACCGCGACCTCGCTTTGTACGACCTGGTAAACGAAATCGAGTATCTTGATTGTGTCATAAACGAATCTATGCGGTTATGTCCTCCCCTGCACATTTTTGATCGTAAATGCGAAGAAACTTGCGAAATTAGTGAAACGCTCACCATACCCTCTGGTATGGACGTTATCGTACCTATATACGCGCTCCACCATGATCCGGATGCTTGGCCAGACCCGGAGGTTTACGACCCCGAAAGATTCCGGGGCCCCGCGAAAGATACTCGACACCCGTTTCAGTTTTTACCCTTTGGCGCCGGGCCCCGAAACTGTATAGGAATGAAGTATGTGATGATGGAAATGAAGGTTGCCTTGGTCAGGATATTGAGGAAGTTCAAGTTTGTTCGATCACCTGAGACTCAGGTGCCCTTAGTTCTAAGTTCAGCTGTTACTCTAGCTCCAAGAGATGGAATTTATTTGCGAGTTAAACGAGTAAAGAGTCTGGTGTAAAGACAGATGTCTAGAGTAACCGTCTGGAAAGGGCTCGATCTTATGTCCCACCCTGCACTGCAAGTTTTACTTATCCTTTGGTTAAGGGTCCTTAAGTGATGGAAGAATCAAAGTTGAAGGGAAGGGTGGGAGAGGAGGGGTTTAGAAGGGACTAATGTCCACCCCTCTAGTTTCGCTTTCTTCTCTTCCCAAGTTTCAATTGCTTTCAAAGGTTAAGATGGTGCTTTTGCGCGTGCTTGCTCGAAAAAGAAAAAAGCTTGCTTTGCAGACAGCTGGTTACCATGTACAAGACGACGCTAATAACAGTGTTCTTTAACACAGTGAATTTGCTTTAAACGCAAAAAGCTTAGAGCCACTTCTAGCTATATTCGTAACAAGAAGATAGGTGTCAGCCTTACAAAGTTACATATCGTGAAAATGAAATATCTGTGGGACCAACCATCCACTAATGACTCCCCTCCTCTTAGGTCTGCCCCTCGCAGAGGTGTCCGCCACGTAATTCACTATGTCTGTGTGGTTCGACCAAGCCCCTCAGCAGAGGGAAGCTGCGACGAATTCGTCTGCGAACCCACCGGAAGCCGCCAAAGGTTAACAGTGCGACAAGCACTCATTAAGTTTTAATAATGGTTCAAATAACACAACGCTACTTGTTAATTAGATTTTGGGGCCTCAAATCCTCCTTATGTTTTAAAGCAAAATATTCTCTTCTATATGATTGACTGGTATGGGTTTGCTTTAATTACTTCAGTCATGGCCACGTGTTTGTTAAAAAACACTGAAAAAAAATAAACAAACAGGCAATCGATTTTTCTTTGATACACTGTATGCTACGCGTAACTTTATGGTTAATTAAAAAAAACCCCGGCTCTACAGTTGGATTTACCTGGCATAAACGCGTTTAACAACAACTCTTGCGGTTTTCGTTTTCAAATGCTAACAATCCACCCATGAAGGAATAAAGTATACTCAGTAGCTAAAGCAGTTGAAATCGCTGCATTTCAAACTAAAACAAACTGTGCACTGCAAGTGAATATGTTCGATCTTTAGCACTGTGTTAGACGAGTGAGTGCTTCATTGAAGTTACTGTTAGAACTAAAACGTTCGAGTGAAGTATTCACGGTTAAAAAATATCACATCGTCAAGTCTAATTATAACGAAGTTTCTCTAAAAATTGCTTGCAGTTATCGAGTTGTTGTTCCAGATCTTTCACTGTCTCTTTCCCTCTTTCAATTTCTTTTTCCTTTTTCTCTTTTTCGTCTTGAAGCTCCTTGATTTCGGATTCCATTTTTCTGTGTTCCGATTCAGCCTTCTCCAGTTCGTTTCTTTCTTTTAACAAATCCTGTTCGGTTTTCTGTATGAGTTTCTCAACGCTGGCTTTGACGTTAGCGGCTAGTTCAGTATTCCCGATGCTTTCAGTTTCCGTAGCAACGTCTGAGGTGGTCGACCGATCCCAGCTGCCGCGTTTTACAGCACGGTTAGTACTTGCTGAGGCCGGCGCTTCGGTAGGGTCTTGAAGAATAGTAACTTTGGATTCACTATCATCATTCCATTGTTGCAAATGCGAGCAAACCGACTGTAAAGTCACTCCACCTCGCAAAGGATCCTCAGAAAAGGTCGAGGATTTATCGGTAATCTTTGGAATTTTGGCCGGTGGAGCCAGATCTGGAACAAATACCGCACTGCTTGTTGGTTCAAATGTGTTGTTAACTTCCGATTGTTGTTCCTTTTCGTTAGCGGCTTCGTTCTCGCCGTCACCCATACTAATATGATCTTCATCGTCATCTCCATTTTGATCATCGTCGACGTTTTCTCTCTCGTTTTGTTTCCTCTGGTTCAAAATTTCTTCCGCTTTTTGTACTGACAAAACGAACTCTTGTTTCAGTATGAGGTCGACGAGTTCCCTTGCCTCTTTTTGGGTTTTACATCTGGCTGCTACATCGATAAATGTGTCACCTTGCTCATTCTTTTGTTGCAAAATGGTTTTCAGCCAGTCAAGAGGCAGTGACTCACTGTTTTTGTTTAAAATTTCTTTCAGCTTAACCAGTGTCCTCTTCAAATACATTAGGAAGGGAGCCGTTGAGCTTTCGTCTCCTTGGGCACACAGGTGCAGGACTGTGTTACTGTTGCTACCTTCTTGAACTAAGAGTAGGTATGGATCACGTTTTAACAACAACTCGAGTATGTTGACAAAGATGTTGGATATTTTGTTCGGATCTTTGCTCTTGACTCCCTCGTGAAGACATCGCACCATAGAAAATACCACTGTTTCATTGGACATGCCCTGTGTATTGCCTTTTCTTAAGCTAACGCGGTCTTCGGTCAAAAGCCACTGGACGGCCTTAGCCTTTCCAAGCGTAGCTACCCAATGCAGTAATGGGAGACGAAAATTAGGATTCGGATCTTTCAAGGGCTCGTCGATGTCATTGTTTAAACTGATTACATGCTCCTTCCATGCATCCAAGCTTGCTCGGTCTGATTCATTTAGGTTAATAAGCGACATTATCAAATCATTATGCTGACCCTGGAATTCACAATTTTCTTCACAGAATGGAGTACAATTTGTGGCTTGTTTGTCCTTCTTCTTCTTCTCGCCTCCTTGAGCATTATCTTCTGCTGGGGGTAACTTTGAAGACGAGTCCATTGTACGATTGCTGCTCTGTTCGGCAGCTTAAGATAAAATAAAAGATAAGAAATAAGAAATCAATATGTAACACGATTTAAAGGAACAGGCGGGCTCACGGTTAAGCGCATGCTCATTATAACTAAACTACCTTTTTCCAATTTATTATCAATTCTATCGGTTAATAATCCCAGTCGCATGTACCTTAGCAATCTCAGAGTGTATTTCAAAGTAGAATTGTCTTTCAGAGTAACCTGAAGTAGGATGGAGGAGTACTAAAATCGCACAAAAAAAATTAGTGGATTATGCCAACACTACCAAAGTTGAATTTATCGTTGACCCGAAGGTTTTATTCCATGGTTGATTAATTTACAGCTATTTGCAAATATTTAAGTTGATCAGGTGCAAGTATCTGCCAGTGGATTGTGCAGATTAGTTCTTTGACAACATTATGACATGATCATATTGCTTGCATAGACCATACAGCATGTCCCGGCAGAAAAACAGCATTTTGATAAATGAGCATGCGCTGAAACGTGAACCTGTCCCTTTAATAAGAAAACAGTAGGAAGAAAGAAATCTGTCTGTATAAAGGCAGCATTTTTAAACTTGAAGTTAGAGACAGTTTACTGAATCATCACTTAGAGGTGTGCAAGGCCGGATTCAGGATGGAAAAATAGTTATTAGATCGATAAAAATAATAGTAATTGACAATCAGTGAAAAACAAAATAAACTACCGATAATTATGCAAATGATTCAATTTAATACCTGGTTTAAAATGATTTTCTTTCGAAACTCTCATACCCAAAACAAAGAAAAATAAAATGAAATCCAAGCATGAAATTGAACCACAACGTACAAGTTCTTGCACAGGCGGCTCTCAAATCTTATTAGCAAATAATATGTAGATTTCAAAAGCCAAAAGCAAAGCTTTTGAGGGATGTTTTAAGAACTATCTTACACATTAAAGTAATTTAAATATTGTCGTAAGCAAAAAGCAAGATGAATGCCACCTTTCAAAATTGGACCCCAGCCTGCGATCAATTGAAAACCAAAAACTGGTCAGCGGATAACTTTAAAAAATGAGTTGTAAACCTGAGCCCGCGAACAGTCATGTGACACTGGTCAGCGGATACCTTTTTTGACAGCTTTGACCATAACATGGATTTACAATACGAAGTTTAAAGTATTAAAGTTTGCCATTTCAAATCCGCTAACATGAAGGGGTGGACGTACGAATGATTTTGTCAGAACCAAAGTTTCTTGGATGTATAGATAATCAAATTTTGCTACCCATGGTGCTCCCCTTCGCGCACACGAGCTCTGCTATAATAATGATGAATAAATGAATGAAGATTACTTAAGTCCCTAAGTGAGTGAGTACACGGTCAGTTTTAGGTGTGCGGTCTGGAACAAGCTGAAGGATCTTGGGGACATTAGGAAAAGACTCACGGAATAGATCAAAGAGGCTTCCGAGTATTTCTTGGTTCCAGACCTTACACAAGCGGACCGCTTATTTTATGATGGCTTCTAAAGAAAACACTAAAGTATTTGATAATCTTTATTTATTTATTCACTGTTGTCTAAAATTTCCAGAGGATACTTGAGCTCAAAGGAAATCAAACCAAACATAGAAAAATAACCAGAAAGCCTCGGAGTCATGTTAGAATTTTAATGTATCGAACGTGGGCTATTCGCGTGTTAATGGATATGAGAGCTTGATCATGTGACACTGGCGACGCTTCGTCTCTACTCATTTGAGAAAAGATATTTGCGGCCAACAATCAAGAGTGCTTTAAACTACAGTAAATTAATGAAATTTGAGCATTTGGTCAGACAGATGGATTTTAGAAGCGAATAAAGAAAAAACCAGATCGCGGATTAAGACGAACAGGATACGTCATCCGCGACGGGGGGCACTGACCTACAGAGTATTCTCGGAAAGCGAAAGTGCCTTTCCGGGAACTGAAATGAAATGTTCAGTTTGTTTTACTAACGGTAAATTTCCTCCTCATTTTCTTTGATTCTTCATTCTCACCCACAAGCTTGTGTTTTGTAAGCAGATGAATCCAAACACTCGAAGAACTTTTACAAAATTTGTCATCAACAGAATCAAGACGATATTTGGAACCGCGTTCCTTTACATGTGCATGATATTCACCAGCGTTTTGTATCGCTTATCACAATACATGAATGCAGTGAACACCGATATGGTGCTTGCTTGCTTTGCGTCTTGGCGATTATGTATTTAGGTCTTGCAGATTGGTTTCCTACTCTCCCGACCGCCGAAACAAGTCGGTTATATACCTGAAAAGGCTCGTTTGTTAAGCTCAACTGGACCTTGGATCCGAACGAAAGTAAACACAATATAGACACTCTAATAATGTGGATTCTAAAATTCCTCACATCTTTAATACCTACCTTTTAAATGATCCTTTTACACCAAACTTACCTCGGCTGCGAAACCCGACGTTTTCGAAAACCACGGCGACCCACAGAGCAGCAAAACGTTTTGAGGGCGCGCTGTCAATTTGCTACACCGCAGTGTGTCGCGCAGTGTAATAATAAATTAGTAAGCCACTAGCCCCAGGCTCCTCTCCGTTCGAGACGGCGAAAGTCGCAGCCTGGCCCATAGGAGCCGCGTATATTTTACGTACTACTCATTTAAGCATTCAGTTTGAGATATTCCACTGTTTACATTATGCAATAATATATGTTTTTTTTCGTACCAAGTTTGTTTGCAGCCTTATTTTTTGTTACATCACCCAACCCACTGCTTTCTCAGTAGTCAAATGGCTGTTCCCTATTTGGCTTTGTATGAATAAATTACATTTTAATTAAGTCACAAATTATATGCTGGTTTTCACTAACGTTTTCATTAGCGACAGAATCAGAATCACCCTGCAAGCAAAGCCTCATTTTTCTTCTTCTTGATTGAGAAAGAGAAAAAGAGGCTCTGCAAGAATCGCGTCAAGTCTCTGAAGTCGCCGCAACGGAGTTCTGAACTTATCAGTCAAGTTCTCTATCGTCAAACTGGTTTTTCGAGAGCTGGCGTCCTTTTTTTGATGAATCAACGGTCATAACAAGCATCCCCGTATACGCGTATGGTCCATTGCAGAGAGTACCCCCCTGCTTCTGCCCGGGATGGGGAAATAAGTCAGTTTCTTACAAAGCCAAAACGTTAAAACACAAGGCGCAGCAAAGTACCCTTGAAACACTTGTGAAGGCAAAACCACAACGACAAACCAGTGAGGGTCAGCCAGATCTTTAGTAGGCCCTGATCAGTAAAATCTTCAATACCAAATTCATCTTGTATCTATTTATTTTGCTTTTATAGCCCCCGTTGAAGGTTTGTGTTGCAAACCGAAATATCGGGCATATATAATTCACCATCTTATTTTGCTTTGTTTATTTATTTTTCCTATCACTCTTCCTGCCGTAAGGATCAGTTGACTGTTCTAATTTTAAAATTAAGTTCCCTTGAACCTGATCAACTTCGTTTCCGGGACAGTAGAGAACCCTGGGAACGAAGTCGGAACCTAATGAATCTGCACGAACTGCCAGTTTAATTATTGAAAGGCTTAAAAACCTTTCCTCTCTAGGTCTGTTGGCTTTAAATTTATCAGATTTTCCCTTTACTTTTGTATACTCTTGATAGCCATGAATTTTTTAAAGCTGAAAGCTATTGAAAGCTTTTGAAAACAACAAGATACTCTTTAAAATTTATTGTTTTTTTGAACCTCAAACCATTCATGAAATGCAACAGTGCACTCTGTTAATATATACTAGCAGCTGTGTAACCTCCTTTTTATATCTAATAAATCACCTTGTTTAAAAAATTATGTACGATAACCAGACCCAGAATCAGATGTGGAGACATCTAAACAACTATAACTGAAGGAAGACCCTTTTCAGCCTGTCCAGTGGAGAATTGGCAGGATTTCCAGGGAGCCAACAAGCCGATTAGGGAGCCGGCACCCGTTTCGCGAACGTCCCGTTAACGTTTCGTGCCCAGAATCAAATATTCAAATCAAAATCTAGAGAATAAAAGCGCCGGTCTTGGCTAACAAACTAGTCAATTTTGTTTTGTTTACCAATAGCTTTATCACGTTATCTGCAAAACTATAGGGTTCTATGAGGCATTTTAACTCACGTGGCCAGCATCTACGTTAATGCATTGCAACAAAAGAAAGTTTTTACATAAGAAAAGAGTTAAATTCCTACAGGGTTGTCTTGTTACACCAACATGGCCGCCGTTTCATTGTTTTGAAACACCAATATGGCCGCAGTGATGTCACGTGAAAACGCTCTATTGCAACGTCTACTTTAAATGTAAACAGC
>NC_133203.1:1135220-1175220 GCF_958299795.1 Porites lutea
CACAAGCGCCTGCTACGCAGGCTAGAGAGTTACGTGGTGTCGTAGTATTGCTGTATTTCAATCCGGGGGCACTCATCCAAGTTTTATACGTTTAAGTCCAACCCCTCGCCCTTTTATATTCCATTTTAGATACCAAAGGTTCCCCTTTCGTATGCCTTCTTTCGCACGCTTCACACATATATCTAGTTTAGAACACTGCATCCCGTTAACGGCTGTAAATGCACTGTCTTCTTACTATAAATAAATCACTTAACAAGGAAGTTTTCTGGGTCTTTTTTACATTCATAAAATGCTTATCTAAGCCCTTTTACGGATCGAAATAACAGATTTTCTTACTCTTTTATATAATTTAACTCATGAAATCCCAACCCGTTTATTTATCCTTGAAGCCTAAAAAAAGGTATCCCTTTCGGGCTGAGCTTCGAAGTATATAAAGAGTAACCCCTGAGGCGAGCGCGAAACGCGTGTTTCTGGAAACAAAGCGCAAATTTTTATGGAGAGAGAGACGTGTGGATACAAGGCAGGCTGTATATGGTTTGTTTCCACTACAAAACGGGAAACCATGCACTACATAGAGGATATTACACGGTGGCGCGAAGATATGAACTTTATTTTCGAGTGGCGCGCGAGTGAGTAAAATATTGTTTTTGCCACGAGAAAATAAAATTCTTATCTTCAAGCCGCCGTGTAATGTTCTTTTTATTATATAGACAAAATAACATCGATAAAATAATAGAGGGAAATTACCAAAATTACGTCATCGATAAACTCAAGTGTGAGATTATGGAAAATAAACCACTCGGGTCCCGGATGTAGTTTTTATGAATTTTACGAGTGGTATATTTTCCAGTAAAACACTCGTGTCTATATAATAAATGATAGAAACACGCCGTAGTTACCCGAGCCTAACTACTAGACCGCCAGCCCCGACTCCTCTCAAGCCTAACAGAGGGGCGGTCTATTTGACCCATTAGGGGTTGGGTGGGGAGTTATATAACCCAAAGCCAAATTTTTCATGAGACGAACCAAACTCTTATTTGGATCGTCCTAAATTAAGTTAAGATCGTCTGTTGCCCTGACGTCGAACTGAGGACGCGTCGAACCAAAAACTAAGAGAATCAGTCAACAATACGGCAATCTACCGAACGAGCCCAAATATGCATTATCATACAAATTTTTAACTTTTTAGTTTTAGTTCGTCACATGTGAAGATCAACGTTTGCCCTGAACTGACGATCTTCAGACGTTCTATCCGTCTGAAGCAGATGGATGGAACGTGTTGGACGATCCAAACTCATTTTAATAGACAAACCTAACGAGTCAGATGTCAAACTTGTCATCAAGTTAACTCACTAATTTTTCAAATTAGGAGGCTCTGAAACGCTATTTTCAGCACTTGTCATGAGATATGTCTCCGAAAAATCGACCTCGAATATGAAAATGGCAAACAATTGCAAGTCACTATAATCAAAATAACTGAGTCTAAAGAAAACAAATCAATAAACGGACTTGATTTGTCTGGCTCAACAGGTCGGGTTGCGCCCCCCGCTAGCTAAGGCTCTTGCCGGCGTCGCTCGGTTATCCTGGTGAGCGACCAATAAACGCCTTCTGTCAGCAGCGGGGTAATGCGAATCATATATTCCAATTACTAACGCAAAACTGTGGTAAACTAAACTAAACGCTGGTAAAGTTACAATATTTAGAAAACATAAGTTTCATGTTGTTTTGTTGGGCTTCAGATCGGTTGCTATAAATGACCTCAATGTGGAGGTATCCTACGCGATCATTCATCGTTCCAAATTTTTTTACTGCGGTTTCTGAGAATCACATTGTAGAAAATCTCCAAGTGGAGCTGTAATTGGAAACACTTTTATTGCCTTAGGAAGAGTATTTCGTATTTTTATTGCGATCCATCTTAATTCCAAAGTATGCCGGAAGTAAGTTCCCGTAGAGGTCATTTAGCTTCCCAACTCGCTAAACCACGGTCCACGTGGAATTTCAGCTCACGCTATTTGTTCTAGCATTAATCAATTTAGTCATCTCAGTCAATTAAATTCCTGCTTTCATGCCTCGTATGTTAAGTGTGAAATAATCCCCTCTTTTAACGATTCACAATCAAACGACGCCTAAAGCAATCAACTGATGCTTCCTTGAAAGTAATAGAAACACGTGCCGCTTGAGATATTGCGTGGGATGATAAAATCATTATCTACTCATCCATCCGTGTACTCTTAGAACACGGTTACAGCATCATGCAAAAATGTATGTACTTTCGCCGCAAATAACTTATTCAAGTGTGATTTTTTAAAGGCATCCATTGCCTCCAGTATCAAATCAGATTCCTAAAATTTTAATAGAAGTGTTTGGCAAAGGACACTGACCGATGTTTTGATTTTCTGCGGTTTATGTCATCTTCATTCTATGTATAGATCTTTTTCAAAGTTTCTTATGCTGATTCGGAAGGTCAGACATGGATAAGTTGACTAAGCTGACACGTTAGGAAGTGGAGCAAGGGAGCTAGGAGGGGGTTCGAGACCCCCAGTCTCCCCCTGTTCGGTGCACGAGGTTCAAGCGCGATTCCAGAGAACATTGTTTCAACTTCTCTCCTTTCTGTGTAGCTTTAACTAGCTTTAAGTACCCTTAAAACGGAGCATTGATGGAGAAAGGGGCGTAAAATGAGCACAACGTCGTCCTCAAGTTTATCATTTGAATTAATCACGAGTTATCGACGTAAAACACGATTATTTTACCTATTAACTTTTAAAGCGCTCCCTGAAAACCATGGATATCTGATTTACTTTTTACTCTTTAGCGAACGATTTTGATGCCTTTCACTTGTTGTTTTGAGCCATTTTAAGCTTTTTAAACGGTGTGTGTCATTTTAATTCTAGCGCATTTTACACGAAAAGTGGAAAAACGCTCGCCATACGTCCCCTCTTAACTGGAACACCAAGGTTTTGATTTCATTACTATGGAATTGTTTGAATCAATGATTCAGTGGGCTGAATTGTTTAAAAACACTCTTCTTGAGTAATATAGTGAAATTGGTACGGAAGGACATCCATGCGAGCATCTCAGTCTCAAGAAAACTGAGTTTTTTGGGAAGCTACCGTCATTGCTCAGCTCAATTCGCTTATCCGAATTACACGCCATACCAGAGTAGTCAGGGGCGGCCAACGAGAATATAGTTCAAAACCACTTAAACGTAACATTGTTAAACGTATTTTAGTATTTAAACGGTAGATATAGGCATATTTTTATCCCATAAAACTTTTTCGTCTGTTCAGATTTCCTAGCTAAAAGTCTAGTGATCCGAAAATTATAAGGATCCAAACTTACCTTTTCGAAAATTTCACCCAGAAAAAAGGCTCCCAAAATTGTACGTGAGCTTTTTAGGGTAAAAATCCGTTAAAAATGGGCAATTATACCATTTTCTAGATGTTCGAAAATCCTAGTAGAGGCAGGCAAGCAAGAAATTTTACAACAAATATTCCAAAAACTCTAGATCTCAAATCGTCTTCCGAACAGATATTTTCCGAAAATTGACACTGGGTCTGCTATGGACTGTTCAGTGATTGTACTAAGTAAAATGGAGACATTTTAACCTGTTTTGTTCTTAACTTCAAAAGAGGAAGATGATCGTAAAATCTAATCACACGTTTGCCTTTTTTTTTCTAGAAAAGTTCCGTTAAGTTATAGCTGCGAATCGTTTTTTGTCCCAGAGCAATGAGCGATACCATCCTCAGCAAGGATTGGTGCTGCACTGCGCGCGGTTTCTTCCGCCTCAGTGAAGCTGCGTATGTCCTATTATGTCCTATTACGAAAGTGTGAAAGACACCAATTTTTGTTTTTTTAATGTGGAATTTAATGATAATGATTTTTAAAGCGTAGGCCGGCTTGTCTATATATAGTGCGCATTCCATCTGTTTTTCTTCGGATCAATTTAGGTTTTTGGAAAATTGCCCACCTACCCCTCCCCTAAGTCAACATTAACACTTACTTCTCACTTAGGGTAAAATGTTGGGTTAGGGGAGTGGCCGGTGGGCAGTTTCCCAGAAACCTTAATTGTCCTTTTTCTTTTTTAAAACTAAGCTCGATGCATTTTATTGTCAAATTGCAAGCAGCATTAGTTAGATATTCCGTTATACTGTCTATGAATCGATGAATTAATTTTGTGGAACGCCTAGATTACCGCAAAACAGGGCGAGAGGAGACGAAGATTCCATTATAGCGTGGGCAGTTGGGAAGTTAAAGGGGCTGTGTCAAGCTGTCTCTGAGTTCATTTTTTTTAATAATGCCAGTTACGCGTCCTTAATCGGTATGGAACTTGAGAAATAAATTGTGAATGAAAAATCACAGCTTCATGTCAAACAAATGTCTCTCCCAAGCATTAGAGAGCTTTAGATTGTAGGACCACAACGACTACGAATACGAGATTTTCTCAGTAGTAAGTAGTGCTCGCGCGTGAGGCAGCCAAATCTTGGCGGGAAAACGTGGTAACCGTCGTCATTCTACTACGAGTTTTAGCAAGAGTGTCGTAGTGGCGGAAACAAGTTATCAAATGTTAGAAGTTTAGCATTTTGCAATCGGGAAAGGGCTTACCCTCCTTCAATAACGATAACAGTACTAACTTTTCTGGTGAAAAAAGGTACCATGAAGAATTCCGGGGTGTCTATTTTTTGAAAATACGCGGAAAAACTTTCAGTCAAATCTCGTACTCGTAGTCGTTCTCGTCCTCAAATCTAAAGGTCTCTAATATATTAAATACTACAACCAGTAAAAGTGAACTTTAAACTGTTAGGCTAACATTTTTTTTTTAAATCACTTATTTAAATTGCAACCCATTTCAACCTTCTTCAACTTTGCCGATCTTTCCGTGCTTATATTGGCTGTTTTATCAGTTATATCTTTCCAGGTTTTGACCAGTTATTTTTGTGTTTCACTCAGTTTTGTGGCGCTCCCCACTGTTTGAATTTTGATTAATTTCGTGGGACAGCTGTTTTAAATATTCTATGTTGCGCATGCGTATTATACTGAAAGGTAAGTTACGCGCCCCCCTCCCCCCACTCTTTATGCAGAAACTTCAGATGCTAGTACAAAGTCAAATTTAGTTGGATGGGAGTTATTACTCGTAATTCACAGAAGAACACGCGCTGTCTGGCAAGACCTTTACATACGCAAATGCATTCTTCCGCTAAGTCTACAACCAGACCTTGGTATGACTAGTACACTGGTTTACTTGATCAAAATCTTTATTTCAGTTTTTCAAAACGATCTTGAACGTACAATAGTCATTGATTGGACAGACTAACTACATTGTACAGAAATTAAAACGAATATAGCCTGTTCATGAAAAAAGTTCCCTTCGTCAAAACTTTACTTTTACTGTATAAAATTATGTTTAATGTTATCAGGCATTGTCAATTATTGATTTTCTGAGACGTTCTAAAGTACTAGATGTTTCTTCACGATGATATAATTCACGTTTCTTATAGCACATTCAGTAAGCGGTTACTAGCCGGTGTAACGGAACTGAGAAAACACGTTGTATCTATTGATTTTGTTCGTGAGGAATAAGGAGCCCGTAGTGTCATTCACAGCTAGATAACTTGTATTTGTTGGTAAACCTTGTTTTTGGCTGATAAACCTTACTTTTGAAGTTCGACCTAGAATGTGACTTCTTTCAAAGATGGCTGCATTTACACTTGTACAATTCGTGGCTTGCTTACTGAGTTTCTGAAAACAAAAGACGAAAATATTTTAGGTGAAACAAGTCAACGTTTTTGATGAGTCATACTACTTTATAAATTATCCATTGAGACTGAGCGAGTGGAATCCTGTTCAATGTGTAAAGACAGAATACAAGAGATTTAAATGAACAGTACCCATATGTATTAGACTGCGAGCAGTCCCTCTTCAGTCAGCGGTCGAGTCTAAGCTCGGCAGGACTGGAGACTGAGAGATTCTTTGCTGGTGTGACCATCCTGAGGGACTGCTCCAATAAGATCTTATGTTGAAATGATTAAATAATATTCTTTTGACTCACCTCGAAAACTATAAGGCTGGATGAGATAACTTTCAAGGCAAATTTGTTTCCATCGTGAGTTATTTGAAAGCATACTTTTTTCTTTGGACTTGTGATTCTCAGGACAGTCAGAACTTAAAAAAAACATATCAAGTGTTACGTGAGTATTAACTCGTGTAGGATGATTTCTTTCTTAATTATCTTTATCGTTGTTAAAACTCCCAAGAATAGGCAGTGAACTCAGTACGGAATCATATTAGAGTGCAAATTCTACATGCACTGTATAATTTACCTTTCAGAATAACTCTGAATTGTCGAGCTAACTCTTATGTCACTATCTTCGCTTACCAGTCGCATTTGGCCTGTCAACACTTTATTTCCATGATTGTTTTAAAATGAAGTTGAAATTGGCCTCGATTGCTGGTTTGCACGTGACGTCACGGCGGCCATGTTGATCGTCAAGAACAAAAGCTTTCTTCTCCTCTGGGAACTAAGCACCATTTTCATGTAAATTCTTTAAGAAAAAATTTTATTGTTTTGACCCCCAACATGGCCGCCTTATCACTTGGTTACAAACCAAGAATAGACATGCTACATTGTTGTCAGCAGGTAATCATCTGATCTGTAAATTTATCGGTTAAAACACGGGACCGATTCAAAACTACTGAATAAGCGTTGTCAGGTTCGTTGAATGCCGTGATAAAAGAAATTTTATGATCAGCTAAACCCAAATGATAGAAGAAGCTTTGTTTAACATGACTGTATATAGTACGAGTTTAAGAAATGTCTTCCATTATTTCTTGAAATTAAAGGGTCAATCCTTGCCTATTCCCTAGGCCTCATTATTCCTCGCGGCCAAAGCGTTTTGGGACACGTGGTCTAAGCGAAAATGTGAGGCGTTTCCCGTCCGTTCGCCTCGGATACGTCACCAAAATGAATTAACCGATACCGGGACTAGACAAGGTCAATCCTAAAAATATGTGTTCCGTAAAATATAAAACTATCTTCAAAGATTTTAGGATGGCTTAGGATGGAAGAGACAAACATGGATTGCAACAACAAACTTGGAAAAATTGAAAATGAATGTTTCAAGATACCAATGTGAAGCGACTCTTTTCAAGCAAATAGTGCAGTTACTCATTCCAGTTAAACAAGAATGCGATATCATAGTTTCCAGAGAACAGCGAGAGAAGGAAATTGGTGAAGAGCTGGAATCGGATGATCAAAGGAGCGGTGCCAGGAAATTTATCAAAACTCAAAAGATGGGATCTGCCACCAAAATGGGTGAAACATAAAAATAACCGCGCTAAAAACATAAAAATAACGTATAAATAACACAGCGAATAAAAAACGAGGCACGGATGGACAAATTGGAAGAAGATTCAATCGGATTGCAATTGTGATGTTTGAAAACTATTTAGCCTTACAGTTTTTCAAAGTGCATTTTTGTTGTTTGTTATGTTTGATATAATGTACGGGAGACATACTTGTTTGACGCGTATCGCTGGTCTCAGCCTGTGTCTGAGGACGAGTAGTTGGCACTGTTACCTAGTCAACTGTAACACGGCCCCTTTAATTTGAAAGTATATATGCGATCGTCGCTTTAATCTCTAAGATTGTCGCCACAGAAGCTCCGATTTGTCAATGTGGAGCAAGGGATGACGCCGTGGTGAGAGCGTTCGCCTCCCACCATTGTGGCCCGGATTCCATTCCCTGCATCGATGCCATATGTGGGTTGACTTTGTCGTTGGTTTTCTCCTTTGCTTCGAGAGGTTTTTCTTCGGGTACTGCGGTTTTCCCCTCTCCTCAAAAAAACCAACATTCCCAGATTCCAGTTCGACCAAGAATTAGGTAGACGAAGAACCACTTTGTGGATGTGCTACCTCCAAATAGTAATTTATTATTTATTTATGTTACTTACCCGTATTACGATCTGTGGTATAGGGAGCGGTGGCGGACACGCTACACGTGGTTTGGTTGCAGTCATGAAATCTGAGAATTCTGCCCCCCGGTTTGTTCAGAGCCATAACATGGGCGAACGTAATACTTGCCGGCGCCACTGAACTGAATGTTGTGCTAAAGATGACTGCCAGCGACTGGTCCAAACAGGGAAAAAGAATGAATTAAATTAATGTACATAACTGTAACGTCTCAGAAAATGACTTCATGTTTTCTAAAATATGTGATTCAACTGATTTATCAGTTGTCACCAGGAGTCTTGTAGCAACGTTGCACGCTGATTTGTTTAATTAAGAAACTTTTTTCAAAGACTTTTCCACTAGTTCCTATCAACTTAAGCTGAATTAGATATGTAGCTTAATCTACAATCAGCGTGTTTCGAGAAAAAGTTGTAATTTGTCCACTATCTGTTCTTAGGCTTAAAATGTAATTCAAGTTTGATTAAGCATCATAAATCCAGATAGAGATGTATATAAAGAATGCCTTTCTTATTCTACAGTGCAAGACGAAATATCCAACCATTTTAAAAGGTATCGCCTAAGGTCCTTTAAAAACGATCGATGGCAAACAACTGAATTCCTACCGTTCTCTACCTGTAAATAAAAAAGGGAACTTCAAATCTTAAAAGCAAGAACGCTATTGTACTCACAATTAAAAAACGTAGAGAGAAGTTGTCCATTTTGCTCGCGAGCGTGGTTAAACTGTTTTTGGTATGGTCAGTAGTTGCCAGCAGTTTAAAAAAGAAGTGTTCACAAAATTGCACAAAAGCCTCGTCCTTTTATAGGGTGGAGTTTCTTGTTATCGTGACTCAACGGAATTTGAAATACTAAACCATTTTTCCTAAAATCCGTCGAAAACAAAGTATAACGATGAAAAAGCGTGGAACCCTAAACCAATTGAGACAATAAATTCTAACGTTTGAAATAAACCGATGATTTCTGTACCGCGGAGGTACGTCGGAAGTTTTTCTTTCCGTCAGTGCAAAAAAATTCAAGCGATTAAAAGGTAATTAAGAGACCAAAGCCACAAGATCACGTTTGGAATTAAGACCGAATACTGTTAATTACTACTTGAATTTGGCCACCATAGAATTCGAAGAAAAATGTCGCGTTGTTCCATTTCTTGCATGGTATAGTCTCCAAGGACTTCATATTGTCACGTCGTTTCCTCTACGCTCGTAGCATCTTGCTGTGCCGCCTTTATTTCGTCCGATTTATGACCAATTCGGTGTTGTTAAAAACGAATTCATTGTTAGATAACGGAAGTTTTCCAGGTACCAATTGGGAACAAACTAGACTCACGACCTTGGTATTGCATATGTGCCAAGAGAGGTTTTAATTCAAGGATTTTTTGTTCTGAAAAACAGTGTAATTATAATGCCACATTTGCAAACATGGAAATTGCGTTTGCATCGCTTGGCTTGCGGACTACATCCACGCATCCCAAAACATAGCCTAACGATGGCATCTTACTGCAAAATCATGTGAATCACGCCCCTCTCTGTGAACGAATGTTGTTTACCATTTACCACAAATTCTCGGAAATTCCCGTTGGGATGTAAATGGTAAATGTGTTTTTGGTTCGTCTCATTGGAAAATTCCCGGGACAAACAGAAATTCTAAAAAGGAAGTCCCGGTTGGGACGTTTCGAATGGAAATTCGTTTACTATTTACTAGTTTCTTGAGTTTCGTACTAGTTTCATGTTGAAACTAGGGCGGCGCGACAATCCGGAAATTTTAGGCAAATGGTTAACGACACGTACCTTTCTTACCGAACGAAAATTCCCAACTCAAATTTCCGGAATTTTTTTATGAATGGTAAAAAACTGAAGTCTAAGGTGGCCCAAACTGATTTTGTACTTACAGTCAAGGCAGGTCAAGTGTACCCCGCAAGATTCTGTTAATGAATTGATTATTTGAAAAAAAAATTAATCTGTTAGTTATTCCCGTAACGTAGTGTCAAATTCAATTCGGCATTCTGCATGCGTAATGAACAGTGAATATGTTACGAGAACTTCTCTGTACTTGAACAAATTGAAAATCTTTGAATGGATGAAATTTCTTAGAATACATTTACATCAAATTCAGGGAAACTGAGTTGGTAGAAATTTCGTAACTGCCTCGCGTGTGAATTCACGGATCATTACGCGTGCAAGAATGCAGAGATGAATCTGAAATCAACAAGTACCAACGGATTCAACTTTCGAATAATAAATTCATTAATAGCATCTTGCGGGGTACGCTTGACCTGGCTTGACTGTAATTCAACGGAAGTTCACCAGATGCCTGATGTCCTGTTCGGCATGATATAAGATTTTCATTAGAGATCATCCGCGGTTTAAGGTTTAAGCATCGGAGGCTGTGAAGAATTTTTTGCAATGGATACTAACACGCTAACATAATAATAATAATAATAATAATAATAATAATAATAATAATAATAATAATAATAATAATAATAATAATAATAATAATGATAATACTAAAACTATTAAGATGACCCATCCTCTTTTGTGTGTTAACAGTTTATACGTTCCAAAAAATTTAAAGCACATTAATTTTATATTTACATATTATCAGCATTTTACGTATTTCCATTTTACACTTTTGGACACTTTCTGCGAACCAATTCAAGCTCACGGAAAAAAAATTGATTATATTATTTGCAATGTCATTCCTTCATTAATCCGCCAACGCAGAGAGCTCATAGGAATTGTGGATTGTTAACATTAGGGCCTTTTTGCACTCTTGAGTCGTGATTTTGAACAAATTTTTGGACAAATCGTCTCTATAAGAGTTCAGACACTTAGCAATACAAATTTGGTAACGTGAAGGCATATTAAAAGAGAAAACGGCCCACTTCCGGTTGGCGTGTGTCGCTCAAGAACGTCGCTGTTTAAATAAAACTTCCAGGATATTACCTAGCTGGAACACGCACAGGAGTTAGTCAATTTTCGAAGAAATTTACTTTTGGCCACTGTTTTGGAAATCTCAATTGAAATCTTATGTACCTGTCGGCCTCGTTACGGTGGTGAGGCGGAAAAAGTCAAGCCGACTCACTTTAAGAGACTGCAATAGTCATGTTCAAACTTCAGTTGAAGAAGTAAGATAGAGGATAGTGTTATGCAATGGTGCGTATTCTGTATAACTGAAGTCACTTTTCTTAGAAGAAATATAAATCTGTTAGCCTTAATTGCAATATTCTAGCTCTTTTCAGTAAAACTGTGAAAGGTTTGAACCCAGGAGTCATTTCAAAAGTAGGTTAAGTTTGATCATCCGGGTGAACGTAGTCCTGAATAGGACTGTTGTTGTTAAAAGTGATTGACTTTTCGACAACCTGTGCGGTAGTCATCTTCAGAGTCAAAGTGAGTTGTATCACGTCAGTTGATGATGGTATTCTACTCGGGTTATTTTCAGTAACTTCGACTCTAACGCAAGCCGTTTCTCATGGATCTCACGGACTCTCAAAAGCCACTCGTAGTTAAAGGGGCTGAGGCGATCTACACACTTCTCTGCCGGCGGGTAAAGTACCGGCTGTCGGCCAAATTTCTACTTGCTTCAGCGTTGCTTGCCTTGGCTATGAAAATATAATATATCTGGTATTTCATTTATGGAAACTCATAAAATCAGAAGCGGAATCAAACTTCCCTAAAGCAGCTAAAGTGGTTGTGTGTTGGTCTTGATCGTTTCCTTTGTCGATTAAGAACCTGGGATTTAATATTTTGATTAGATATCATCATTTAAAACTAGTTTTCCTCCTCGGTTTCTACAAAACCCCGACCACGAAGAATCTTTCTACCAAAATAATGCTTAATGAGTTGTTCAACAATGACGAGAACCGAGGAAAATTTCATCTATTTTCCGGTCTCTTTTGCGTGGGTTGAAAATAATTGGAGAGGTGCGGTCGAGTTTTTAAACCGACTTCGGGATGTCTGCTTTAGACCAGGTAAAACTATCGTCCACCACGTTATATCCGATGCATGTATATTTTCGAATAATCAATAATTCTAACGCAATATAGAGGAAAATCTCATTGGATATGGCCAGGCTGGGATCTCTGAAAAATGGGGTAAGTAAATCATTTGCATAATAAGTTTGAGCATACTCAGTTTGTCCGTTTTGCGTGTTGAAAGAATCATTTGTGGCTGAAGTGGCAGCTTCAGGGCGTTTAACTCTCCATGCATTTAAAGAGAATGAAATGAAATACAGAAAGGAATAAGTAGTTTTGTTAGACCGAAAATCGACTATATTTACGTCAACTGATGTAGCAGAAAAACACCGTCCCATAAATTAACTGCGAATTCAGGCTAAAATTTGGCGAGTATTCCACTATGGACCATCTCTGACATATTTGCTGAAAATCAGGGCTTCTAACTGTGAGCATTTCAAACTGTATTACATGTTGTTTTATTCTCTCGTTCAGTCTTTCCGAAAACGTTTATAAATGAGAAACGAAGACTATTCAGAGACGTCTCTTACTGCACACCTAAGTCACGAGGAAGTTTGACAACAAAATTATTTGGTCCGACGTGGAGCAACAGGAGATATGTGATGTACAAAATGGATGCCAGTCGTGTTTACTAAAGTCGGCAATTGTTGTCGTGACCTTAGTGCATAGCTTCGTACTCTAATTTAAAGCACAAAATGCCATTCCGATGGCAATGGGATATTGTTTTCTAAACCTCTTATCTTCCAAAGCTGAGGCGGACGTGGAAGTTGTAGACGAGAAGGCCTCACCTAAAACGCCTACTTCTACATAGGGTTGGTCTCTGTGAATCTTAACAATCTTGTTCCTCGACAAGAACTTCTATCTTGACGAGTAATTGTCGAATGTGACGGTCTTTTGTATCAAGAATATGAAAGAATTCGATCTTTCAGGACTTATCAACAAATCTAAGTTTAGCCATTTTTATAACCTGACAAGCGATCTGGTGTCTTCAATCTTTTCAACATAAAAAAATGGTTGGAACAAATGAGACTTGTCATAAGTAGGTGGCGTTACAGTCGTCTGGTTAAGTGTAATCCTGAGAAGGATTGATGAAGACAACGACGACATCAGATGTTTCGATAACTCGTGTGTGGTCCAAGTTTCATCTCACTAACTTGACACAGGGGCACCCATCGAGAATATAGTTCAAAACCACTTTAACAATAGCATTGTTGAACGTATTTTAGTATTTAAACGGTAGATATAGGCATATTTTTATCCCCTCAAAATTTTTAATCTGGTCGGATTTCCTAACTGAAAGTCTATTGATCCAAAAATTATGGGAATCAAAACTTACATTTTTGAAAATTTCAGCCAGAAAAAAGGCTCCCGAAAATCCTAGGAGACCTTTTTAGGTAAAAAATCCGTTAAAAATGAGCAGTTATACCATTTTTTAGATGTTCGAAAATCCTAGGAGAGGCAGGCAAGCAAGGAATTTTACGACAAATGTTCCGAAAATTCTAGATCTCAAATCGTCTACCGAACAGATATTTTCCGAAAATTGACGTTGGGTGCCCCTGTTAACGAGGGGTATTTTCGAGCATGAAAACGATACGGTACCAAAAAATGTTTACAAATTTGCTAATTTGATGTGCAGAGCTGTACGAAATTTTAACTCCCAACTCTGAGGACATATTATAAATAGCTTTTTTGTTCTTTAGCAGAAGCCATATCATAATATATATTTAAGTGTTGATTCTGCTTCTTTTGAAGATCGTGTAGAAAAGGATCCGCGCACACAAGCTTGATCATTAAACATTTCAATTTCCATTTTCGTATACCCTAGAGATATTTACTAAATCCTGACAGCTATAAGGTTTCTGTGATGGTTGTTCCCCTCTCGAGAGTTGACCTGTTGACATGAATAGTGAACTTAAGATACAACGACCAACAATCTCTTTGGCGATTATTTCAACTCGCGGCTTACTTTGTCAAATGCAATCGAACTCTTCTGGAGTTGAATTCCTAAGAACCATATCCATGTTCAGAAATGAAAAAAAAAAAAAAAATTTCGCCGTCGCTTCTTGCTTAGGGCCTCCATAAACGTGAAACTATAGGCATTTTCAATTCGAAATGGTGCAGTGACGGTAAAGAAAGGTTAAAAAAGTGTGCTGAACGTGCAGAGTTGTTGTTTTGCCTATTCAGCCTATTGCTTTTGTAGCTTTCTAGTTGCCGTTGCCGTGAGGAACCCCAGGTAGGTGAGGTAACCTGTTTAGGTGAAGTAACCCACCTGTCCATATAATCTTTCATTTTAGCCAAAGGTAAAACACAAACATCGGTGATAAACATTGTGAACTTTCGCATTTTTTATAAACTTGACGTTTCGTATGCTATTCAACATACATTTTCAAAAGTGATCTTAAGTGAGTTTTAAAGAAAATGACGAGACTATACATTCAAAAATTTACAAAAGCTCTGAAAATGAGATTGAGAAATTAAAAAATTCCTAACACAAAAAACAAAAAAATACAAAAGGCAAATACAGCTAATAAAGCATCAGCTTTCACTGCTGATCTTGACATTAAAAGCTGGCATTAAAAGTGATCTTAAGTGAGTTTTAAAGAAAATGACGAGACTATACATTCAAAAATTTACAAGAGCTCTGAAAATGAGATCGAGAAATTAAAAAATTCCTAACACAAAATACAAAAAAATACAAAAGGCAAATACAGCTAATAAAGCATCAGCTTTTCACTGCTGATCTTGACATTAAAAGCTGGCTTAAGGTTTTGTGTAAGCTACAATGATAATCTGTTTTGCCAGATGCTAAGATTTCAAAGTGATCCCACTTAATGTTATGTCCGGTGGCAGTGACATGGTCAGCAATAGCTAAAGAGTGATCATTTTTTGTTAGGGACTTGAAGTTCAGTCGAGTCTTCCTATCATGGAGCCGTCGCTTAGTTTTACCAATGTAAAAATCGTTACAGTCCCAGCAACAAGATTTGTAAACTTTGGATCTTTGAGAGCGATAGGTGTAAATTTTTGGATACATAGTCTTATCATTTTCTTTAACGGTCACTTAAGATCACTTTTAAAAATATATGTTGAATAGCATACGAAACGACAAGTTTATAAAAATGCGAAAGCTCACAATGTTTATCACTGCTGTTTGTGTTTTATTTTTGATCAAACTACGATGGCCCAAGAACAAAAGTCTCTTTCATTTTAACTTCATCATGTTTACATGATAGGTAGGGTGACCCGCCGCGGGTTGCCTCACTTAGTGGAGTCCCCCACCTCCATTGATGTAAACAGGGCCCTTAAACTCCCTAATAAAATGCCAAGAGCAGAACGGTATCCCTTTATTTCTATCTCTTTATTAAATCGTCAGTAAGCCTTCTAACGTTAAGTTAGTGATCATTTAATTTGTAGGAGTAAGCTCCAATAGTCTTTTGTAAGTAAAAAGCTGGGCCTTCTACTTTTCAAAATAAAGAGTTTTTGCAGGAAAAAAAGACTTAAGGCATTATAATTGGTATAGCCGTGATTAGTTTTTATGATTCTATTTCTTTTTCTTCGTGATATGACGAGAAATGTTTCTGAAGTCATCAGCTTATTTCAAAACATGGTGATATCTATCACAATTATTTGTAGGAATTTAGTCGGGTATCGTTTAATTAAACTTTACTACCGCAACGTGGGAGTGTGACAGAATTCCATGAAGACAACAGAAAAAAGTGATGGTGGAATGCCAAGCATCATAGACTGCCATACAGTAGGGACAGACTTAAAGAGCGGTGAAAGAAGTCAAAGCTAAACGGACTACTAACAATTGTTTGCTACAAACTATTCAGGGGACTCTCAGGCAGTAAAAGTACGTGTTTTCATATTATAGAGATGATTTGAATTCTGTATACAGTTTTTGAAAGAAATGAGGCAGTATAATTTTGGTTGGAATTAGTGCACGTTTTTCGGGTGGAATTGAGGGTCAAGTATGAGTTATTTTAAGTCAACGACGGAACGAAGGCATTTCGTGGGAAAGTTTGATTATATATATCCATCGTTTTTCTACTTGTCATTACAGCATTGTAACTCTTCTTACGAGTTCAATTTAACAATTATAGTAAAGCAGCATGTCACAAACTCTTGGTATTTTGAATACTTGGGTGCTCGATTTCAAGAAGTTCAAGCTTACAGTCATCTGTGGTGCGAGTGATTGCAAGTGATGATTAGTGAACTGGGGATATTTTGGACATGATTTTGGCCCTCTCAAATAATTTCCTGAGTAAAAAGAAACTGCCGCCCTGTCAGTGGGTGGAGAATATCAAAGTTATATGAAAATGACCGTATATGTACTAAGTAAAAACGCTATTAGAAACACACCCTAAAGTCGTTGAAGTAGTACCCTACCGGAGGGGCACGGCTTTTTTCAATGTCGATAGTTCACGGTTAAAGCTTTTGAACGGTACAACTTTTTAAGAACTCATTTCACATTAGAGAATCTGTGAACACAATGTTTTATTATCATAATATTTTGTTAATGTAAGGTTGGATTACTCTGTAGATCGCCTTTTAAAAATAAAAGACTTCCTCAATGCTGAAACGTCTTTACTTACCAATCAGTTACCGCCAAACTATTTCCTGATAAACGGAAACTACTACCCTCTGAGTGGGTGGAAGAATAAAAGCTGCATGTAGTTACTCATGGTTGTATGTAGTTGAAAACAATAATCTTCATGAGACCATTAATGTGATTGCGCTTTTAACTGGCGCCGGCATACAACTAGTTCAACTATTCTTGGCTACAACATTTTAGCGGCATAAATTTATAGTTTAATAACACAAAATTTCGTTACGCCATGTTTTATTCACATAACCTGTTGCTGAATACGAGATTGGTTTACAATGTCCAACTTCCTCTCTAAAAGCTTCCTTCCTTTTCTTATACAGAAATCATTGAGCACATTACGAACTTTCAATTGATCAGTTCTACGGAGCAGAGCGTTGCGTGCGGTCACCGGAAAGATCAGGGTGCAAATCCGCGTCAGCAAATTATTGACGAGATCAAGCAAAACTAACTACGAGAGAACAACTGGAGAACTGACAATTTGACTAACAATAGACGACTGTTTAACTGTGACAATAGACGGATCGAAACGCACCAATCGCTGATTGCGAGTCTTCATAGCCAATGACATCACGGCTTAACTGACAGACGACCAATAACAGCGCAACATAATTGACCAATCAGAACAATAACCAGAGTATAATACCATCAACTGACGTGATACAACTCACTTTGACTCTGAAGATGACTACCGCACAGGTTGTCGAAACCTCAGTCACTGTCAACAACAACAGTCCTATTCAGGACTACGTTCACCCGGACGATCAAACTCAACCTTTTGAAATAACTCCTAGGTTCAAACCTTTCACAGTTTTACCTGATATTCTTGTTGCCATTTCGACAGTTTTTACTTCCGGTCCCAGTTGTTCGAAGGCCGATTAGTGCTAACCCAGGGTTAAATTTTAACCCTGGTCTCTCTTTCTTTTCATCAAAAGCATTTTCTCGGACAATATTATCTATTCTTTTTAGAGTAGCCAATCATCAGATTGTTGACAAAAAGAATTGAACTGAATTTGCTTTTTAAGCTTTCAAATCTGAATTCAAATTTCAAACTGACCCTGGGTTATCTTAACCCAGCTTTGAACAACTCAGCCCTGAATTAGATATCAAATGGTTACAGCCAGGATTACAGCAATCACGCAGAAAATAGAACTGAAGGACTCCCTAAAGTGTCGTTTTTTTATTGTAGCTTTTTTTCAGCCATATTCAGTTTATATTTCATCTACATTACAAACCAGAGGGTAATCTTAGCCCATCACACCATCTGACTGAAATCGGCTGGTAGTACAGTGATTCTCTTTCTTCTTTTGGCCTATAAGACTTTACTTATCAATATTTTTTATCACCAAGAACTACATTTTGCATGACTCTGTATTTTAATTACAGTCAACTACCTTTAAGACGGACACCTTTGGGACCGGCAGTAAGTGTCCGTCTTAGAGAGATGTCCGTCTTATAGAGAGTCAAATAAAGAGAGTAAAGAAAGTCAGGGACCAACTCTAGGTGTCCGTTTTAGGGAGGTGTCCGTTAAGAGAGAGTCGACTGTAATGTGTTTTAATGATCTTATTTGCTGATTTTTGGTTTGAGAGCTCCGCTTTTATATTTGCTAAAATCTAAGCATTTTGTTACACTACACCGACGTGACATACACTTTGTCCACTGTGCTAAGGCTTCAATATGAAAGTGAGCCCCGACGTTGAAACTTTAAGATGTTAATAAGTGGTAAAAGTAGTTACAATTAAAGGGGCTCTCTCACGGCTGTCCCTTTTTTTTTTGTTCATTTTGCCAATCCAGTACACGCGTCCATATTTTAAGGACACCCAAGGAAGGTTTCCTCCAAAATATGTTGAAAACACTTTTTAGGCTATCCAGGGTGTCTTTAGATCTCTAGAATGCATTCTAAGCAGAGCTACGAAATTCTTATCTGTTCCGTCATCCTAGGGGAACTTGAAATTTTTCGAAATTACAAGAGCCTCAGTATTATTTTTCCGAAAATTTTAGGTGCAATTTAATGTTTTACGAATATCAAAGTGAGAATTTTTGTGATTCCTAGTCTCCATCACATTTTAGAATCCGAAAATTTTAGGTCTCCTTTTTCTACAAAAAAGTGTAAACTGGTTAATAAAATATGAAAAATTAAATTTCAGAAAGTCGTAGGGAATTTATGATTGCGCATGAATGGAAGGTTCATCTAGCAATTTTTAGCCGTTCTCAAGCAAAAGAAAATTTAGGCCGCAATATTTGCTTCTCCGAACAGATATTTTACAGAAAACAGTCGATGGGTGCCCCTGGTATTTGTTATGGATTTAAGTGTTGGTAAAGAAATTACTTGTAAACGCCACAAAATAGCAACTTCGTATCAGACAAGTATATTGTCTCCCATGCATAATATTAAACCTGGCAACAACAGAAATGGACTTTGAAAAATGCTAGTTCGGCTAACAAGTTTTCAAAAAGAACATTTGCAATCATTTTGAATCTTCTTCAAGTTTGTTCTTCCGTGCCTTATTTTGTATTTGCTGTATTATTTGTAGCTCCTCAGTTCTAATCTTTTGAGCAGTTGTTTTCATAATTATTCACTCAAATTGGTGTCTGAATTACCCACTGTTTGAATTTTGGTAACATTCTCGACCCAGTTACTTTTAGCTTGTATCGAGAAAGCAAAGAGCAGGTATATGTTTCACGTTAAAATTTTAGTCGTAGTGTCCTTTACCGACTTTGAAAAACACTTGACAATCGCCTGTAGATATACCTTGCGGTAGTCTATGCTTACTAGGCCATTTGAAAGATGACGTCATTTTATTATATTACAACCACAATCCTTGAGGGTTTGCTTTCTTAGGCAAATTAAAGCTGTTGTTGTATAAACCTCACTGGGATTACCAAATTTGAATATGAAAGGAAAACGAAAAGGATTCTGGTCCCTTAACTATTGTGAAAAGGGAAAAGTATACTTAGTACGACTTCATTTAAGACTTCTCGCGGAATTGACCAAGTGCGCATGCTTGAGATCTGACATCCAACAAATTCTGGATTTACCGTCATGCATAGAGACTTATCTCGTATGCTGTCTTGTTAACGCTCGCCAGAAATAAATTGAGGCTTTTATGAGCTCTTCGTACATTGGTACCGACAATCTAACCTAATGAGAACGTTTTGACGGTCGGTTGTAAAAAAAAGACGAAACGCATTGTTTAAATGGTTAAATTTTACGAATTTCACTGTAGATCACGGTAAAAACCTTCTGTTCATCTGTATCTGTATTCTTCGACAGGTTTGTTATCGTGAAGAGCTATCATCTTTTACTTTGTCAGGATTTATTAGTAACAAGGACAGATCATTGTTGGGCAGTTAACCTTAGATTGCGAATCCAGTTTACCGTTAGTAACCAACTGATTTGACAGAGAGAAATCAAAATTAAGTCAGATATATTAATGGTTTCAGGCCCTTTTTTGGCTTCAAACAAAAATGAACTACATTAATAAAAAAGCGGCCAATATCGGATTAAATTCTGAGAACTTTTCGTCCCATAATGGAATATGGTACAAAAGAAATGTATCGGTTCATCGTTCCAGTTGAAACAAATAAAACAGTTATTTCGTTACGTTTTGTTAACAAGCAAGATTAAAGTTTTAGTTTTTGAAGTAGGAAAGTTACAATTAGATGAAAAATATGGCTGTTCATTTTCCCCTTAGATTGCGCTCACTCCTCTCAATGAGACAGTCAATGAAAAAGTGTGTACTAATTCACCCGACAGGCTAGCTTTTATAGGAATCATGTCTTAGCATGTTGCGTGCGTTGGGAGGGAAACATGAACCAGAATTTCCCTCGTTATCAATCAAGAAAATATTTCGGAGGATGGCGGTTTTCATTTTCGGCGATAAAAAGCGAGGAAACCGTCCTGCAATATGATTAAATTAGTTACGGCCGTTTTAAATTATGGATTTAAATTTGTCAGCAAAAAAAAATCCTAGTGATTGTCTCATTTCTTGCGCTTCGCTCAATCACATTCTTCTAGACCACATGCACTTAATATATATTCTTTCCTTGACGTTTTTTAACCGCGTCTTGCATTGCGACAACCTCAGGCGATGTACAAACCGATACGATAGACAACCACGCCTAAATTACTCGTGAGAGACCGCTACCGCTGAAGGATGACGTTGCTGCGCACTTTGCACACTAGGACGAACGAAGAATTCGTTTGGCGTACATTTGATAAGCATGTTAAATTAAGTGATGTCGACGGTATCCCGTTGGAACTTTTTTGTTTTCAATTTTAATCGGCGTTTTGGTGAAATACCCTTGAAGGTAAAAGCTGAGGGAGAGAGGGAGAAAAAAAAAACAAAAAAAAACAAAAAAACCGGGCAAAAAAAGAGGGAAGAAAAGAAATGAAAAAGTAAATGACAATGCTGGGTTTTCATTTCTGTGCTCTCAAAGAAACGGTGTGTGTTCGAAGTGAGAAGTAATATATCAAGCATGAGACACAGTGTTTCATCACCAGATGCAACTCCAAGAAGAGAGTTGAAAATATGACGCGCAGCGGAGTATTTCTGACGGTCTTCGAGGTGTTTTATCTGGTGATGAATACTGCGTCAAATGCCAGGTATTTCTTCCCGAACAAACTAATTCTAGAAGGAGAAATTAAGGATGCAAAACTGCGCAGTTTTTCATCTGATTTCCAAATACTCATTAAAATTTAATTTCGTTTGTATTTTGCTTATTAATGATTGAAAATGAGTTTGAGAAGGAGCTATCTAAGCTTTACAAGTGACAGCTGTTTTTCGTAAATGTCGACTGAGTCATCGCACTAATGCGAGGCTCCGGAATCGTACTGACTGAAACAGAAAATGGCCGGTGAAGTATCTAAAACTTTTGGACCAAATAAAATTTTTTTTTGACCAAGAAGTTTTTTGTGCATTGTTTAATTAGACACGCCCTTTACGAAGTCTTTAAAAGTGGCCTTAAACTAGATATTAATAATAATCTATTGAAAACTGTACAAAAACAGACGAAAAGTATCAGGATGATCAAAATATTTCAGGTTCATCAGGATCGGTGGTACCAGAAAGAACTGGAGGCGTGAAAAACGCGGGATAGTAAAGGCCATATCCCTTACATTACCTTTGTATACTCATTTAGAATTTAAGTTCTGGCGTTTATTAACGGTTACTTTAAATTTACAACAAATTATACTGGGTAACTCAGCCAAAGCCTTTATTGGATGGTCTCTGTTGATACATGTATTGGCAGAACAACATTCGATAATATCCTAAACTTGTTTCCCACTTCGTGGCGGCTTTTTGTCTTCGGACGTGAGGCGCCCGAGGCAATTTCGCTTATTTTTTTCTTCTCTTTCCTTCTTGCGTTTCTCAGCACGATGACTTCTGGACTTCGTGTTAATGAGAACGAGCGGTATACGGTGCCGCCAATCACCGCGGGCTGTCTCCTAAGACTACGTACTTTCATGTCACCCTTAAAGATTTTGTCTATTTTTTTAGCTTGACTTTCAGAGCAAAATGATGAGTTTGAAGTACTTAGCATGGATAGCTGAAAGAAGTCGTTAAATAAAAAGGCCAAAAAAAAAAGTTACAGCAGCCAGGAAATGTGGAATTTGAACAATCTGCCTCACTGGGTTATAAAGGTAGAATAAAACGAAATACAAAGGGACGCACGTTTTATCTTTTAAAAAATTCAAAAGCCTAGTTTGACTGGTTAGATGACACCTATTTTTTTCATATTTAACAATTATTCGCCGAAGGCGAAGTTAATATTGTTGAATAATCCCCGAGACGAAGTCGAGGGGATTATTCAACAATATTAACTGAGCCTGAGGTGAATAATTGTTTTAGTATATTCACACGAAGTGATCTCAACAGAATCAGAAAGGAAACCATTAAAAAACGACTAGTTTGATTGACGGGTGAATTCATGCGTGAACACGAAGCCGTAAACAGTGGATGCGCAAAAGTTCGATCTTTACAGTGTCTTCAAACATGGCAAATGATAGTTTTCATCCTTTTGTATCGAGTTTTGTAAGCTTTAGCATCAACGGTTTAAAAGAAAACGCCGAAAATTTAAATTACTACCCAATTCTGAGAAGAAAAGTATCTAGAGCTTTATTTGTTTCTGTCAACTCACCGTGAATGAGAAAGTTTTCTTCGTCGCTTCTTGCAAATGCTGTCAACAGCGGCTGCGATCAAGGTGAGCGTTGATTATCTCCAAAGTTCTTTGCCTTGTTAACTTGCTGGCACGTACAATTTTCGAAAATATTTGTCTTCCTCTCTTCTCCATAAATGAACTTCTATTTATAGGCAAAATTGGTCTTGCGAGAAAATCCCGAAATCACAAAACAGTGACAAAGCGACCTCGTTTTCCTCTTTAGTGGTAAACATAGCTTCGAGCGTACAAAAAGTCAGCTAAAGTAAACCGCTTCACAATAAATCACGCTGCTTAAACACCATGAAGTCTTTTCTTGCCTTCAAAGTCATCAGCACTTGGATATTCGTGTATTTTCAAAAAGGTTTTACTTTGAAACTTTGGCAAAACACCCAGTTCACGACAGCGATTTTGTTCGGCTTTATATTCACCGCCTAGCGCGGTGAATATAACGTCATAGTCCGAGATAGCTAACCAATCAGATTGCTTGAATTACCAAGATCACTGAGTGTGTATATACTAATAAGAGTTATATTTTCATTGATATCTTGCCTCCTTCATGAAGCCACGTTCCAGGTGTTCAGATTGTGAGGAAAAGTGAAACGCATAACATAGTCTCGAATTTTCCATTCCCCACGTCTGTCTTTGCCACCAGCACTTTCTATGACTTCTTTGTTTATTTGTTTGTTTGTTTCTTTCTTTACTGCAGATACCGCCAGTGCGGTGGTCTTAAAGCATACCGACAAAGACAATATGTTTATTCCGACGTCGCCTGTTTTTTTAAAAGGAGATAGGAGAAGAAGGTCTCTTCTTTTCATCTTGCTAATTTTTAAGTGAATATAACTTACAGTTATAATTATTATTTTTATCATCATCATCATCATTATATGCTATTCAGTCCTAAAAGAAAATTATCTCATTCAACCCTCATCAGTTTCTACAGAGTGTTGTTTAGCGTGTGGACAGTGACCTTTACTTTATATTGTATCTGAAAAGAAAATCAATCGTTTCAATACAAAGTCGTTTCGATACAAATTCAAGCAGTGAATTTGCACAAAAATTTCGTTCACGTCTAATATAGTTTGTGCGTGAACAAGAAAAACATTTTGGGTGAATATTCTTTGTTCTCTAAGCCAAGTACGTGGAACTACTTACACTAGTCGACTTAACAAACATGCATCGAAACGACTTTGTATTGAAGCGACCGGTAATCATTAAAAAAATAGTAATAATAATCTAAATATTCATGCAGGTAATGTGCACGAAAACCGAAATTCAATTTGGAACTGATACCGACACTGGATTTCCCGTTTTAGTTGACACTGTGTGCGATAAGTACCTTTAAAAATACACCTTAAACCACAGCAGTTCCTGAGACTATTTATTACACTGAGATCGAGAGACGGGAATTACAAGTATGGAAAAGGATAGGAAAAGGACGGTAAAATTTTGTCATTGGTTAAGAAATAATTAATACACTTCCTTCCTATATCGCAAAGAAAGCCGCCGTCCAGCCGCCGAAGCAGCGCGCGCAAGCTAAAGGGAGTCTGTTTAATGGCAGAGAAGTATTCTAGCCTGCGAGTAAACTCTCTTTTTGGCAACTAAAAGGGCGCGAAATGTAAGAAATATGAAAAACTCCGCCAGGATGGCAACATAGGACGTTTTAACCTTGGAACGGAAAATGACTGATTCGACTGAAATTGACTGACAAATCTCTGAAAAGCACTATTTAAACGCGCACTTGAAAAGACCGATCGACGCTTCGGCTAGCAGGAAGCAAATTCTATGATCATTCTCTGCTTAGATGGTATAAGAAGTGGCGGTAAACATCGCAGCTGTGCTATTCTCCTATGATCTTAACGAAGCTTCTTCTTTGTATTAGAAAACCTCAAGCTTTCGTTTTCTTGTTTTGGCGTCTTCGTTTTTGGTTTTTGTGTTTAAGGACTTTCGTTATTGCCCTTAGGGACTTAAGATGACGTTACACGACACAATTCGCGACGACGATTTTTAGTGCTACACAGCATTGCAACATTGTTGCGACATTGTTTCGAATAGTTCCAACATTGCAACGCTGTGTTGCGCTAAAAATCGTAGTTGCGAATTGTCTCGTAACATCATCTTTAGGTGTTCGACCTTCATATATTTCCTTCCCTGTTGTAAAGAACCATGTATTTTGCACGTGTATAGCGCTTTTTTCGGCTCTTTGCCTTAAGAATGAGATGTTAGTGTAAACACGGGTAGCTTGCCTGCTCTCGAGATCTGACTTGCAAGATCCGTAAATTTTTAAAGTTCCGTTACCACAGAGCAGAACATTTTGCACCCATTTCCGCTTCCGGTCGCGATCTGACTCTTAGGGAGTCAAGCCGTCTTTGCCTTTGGTACGATCCGATGAAGGTCAGGTGTGCTGAACATGCTTGAGTTTTCGGCCGCCTGTTTTAGAATGGTCTCTTTTAGAAGTCAAATAAGGCTTAAGCCACGGCCAGATTGGTTTCTTTAAGTTACCAATTTTTAAAATTAAAACAGTAAACTGATCCTTACGGCAGGAAGAGTAATGGAAAAAATATCGAAAGAAAACAAAAATAAAGTGGTGAATTTTATTTGCGCGATATTTCTGCTTGCAACGCGAACCTTCAACGGGGACTATAAAAGAAAAATGAATATAGATTTTTCTTTGTACTTCCATTGGTTCCATCAAGAACAGTTTGAAATTGCTTCGGCACCAGGTAAACATTACCCTGCGAGAAGAGGTCCTTCGATCTTCCTAATGATGTCATTCATACTCAGCACAGCCACTTTCTACGACGAAGCAAATTCAAACGGACCGTATAATTCTGATCAACTTAACAGGAGCACCCAAAGACGATTTCCTCCTAGATGCATACATTGAAAACACTTTTCAGGCTATCCAGAGTACTTTTAGATCTCTAGAAATGCATTCTAAGCGGCGCTATAAGATTTGTATTTGCTCGGTCATCCTAGGCGCACTTGAGTGTTTTCGAAATTACAATGGCTTTAGTATTATTTTGCCGAAATTTTGGATGCAGTTTAACATATTGCGAAAGTGAGAATTTTTCTGATTCCCCTCTCCATCACATTTTTGAATCCGACAATTCTACGTTTCCTTTCTTTTACAAAAAAATTGCCCCACCAGGGGAGTAAAATGAGAAAAATTAAACTTCGGAAAATTGTAGGGAATTTATTAGAAACGCTTCGAAAATGTGCAGGAATGGAAACGGTCATCTAGAAATTTTTAGCTGTCCTCAAGTAATAGAAACTACGTTTTAGGCAATATTTGCTTCTCCAAAAAGATATTTTACAGAAAAGAGTCGTTGAGTGCCTCTGACGTAAGTTTGTTGATTGATTGATTGATTGATTCACTTTTATTTGAATACGGTAATTTCATAAGTTACATAACTTCTTTACATGAAAGCCGTATAGAAACAGAAGTAAATACTGTACAACTACACTAAAAATATGTACAAATAATAAAATATAGTAAAATGTAATCAACAGTTTGCCTGCCTACTAGCCAGTTTTCTTTTAAAGATAGCTTTAGATTCGGACGCTTTTATGTCATTTGGTAATGAATTCCACAGCATTCCTCCTCTGTATGAGAAAGACCCCTTATAATATTCTGTTTTTGGAACGTGGTCCAGTACAACATTATATTCCGCATTTCTTAGCATAGACTTATAAGGGTTATTCTCACAGACATTCGAGAAAAGATCGCTTAAGTAACTAGGTACATTTCCATTCACTGTATCATACATTAATAGACTTAAGTGCCTTTGACGCCTTGAGGCAAGCTCTTCCCAGTTTAGTTGTTTTCGTATTTGTGCTGAACGAACGTCATAACCTTGAAAGGTTATTATGCGTGCAGCACGATTTTGTAATTTCTGGATCCTAGTGGCAAGTCCCTGGTCTAAATTGTCCCAAACAACGTCGCAGTAGTCGAACACAGGCTGGATAAGAGATTTGTAAATAGTATTTAGAACATCTAATGGTACATAATCACGTGCCTGTTTTAGACCACTGATGGATCGATTGACTTTTGAACAAAGTTTGTCAACATGCTCGTTCCATTTAAGATTTTCATCTACGTGAATTCCTAAATATTTTGTTGTTTGGACTCGTTTAACATGATTGTTGCCAATCTTAATTGGAAAGTCTCTTCCTAAGTTAGATAATTTGAAGGTAGTTGTTAAGAACATATACTCCGTTTTAGTGACATTTAAGCTTAACTTATTTGCAAGAAGCCAGTCCCTAACGCGAGTTAGGTCATTATACAGTGGATACAGAGGACGCATATATCGTGGTATCATCGGCATACATACAAACCAGTCGAGCGTTACACCCTTCAGACCATAGAGCTCAAGCTTTTTTATTAAAATATTATGTGAAACGGTATCAAAGGCTTTGGCAAGATCGAGAAGCACAATCAAATTGGTCATGCCTTTGTCAATGTTAAGATACCAATTATTTGTTAAATGTAACAGCGCTGTCACTGTAGAGTGAAGGGAACGAAATCCAGACTGGTTTTTTGTTAACAGGCCATTTGAATTTAAGTACCCGTATAGTTGATCGTAGACTACCCTCTCACAAATCTTAGAAATGGCTGGCAAGACAGATATTGGTCTATAGTTTTGTGAATCTGTGCGATCATCCTTTTTATACAAAGGAAATACTTTAGCCATTTTCCACTGTGAAGGAAAGAGGCCAGTATCTATGGTTTTGTTTATGATACAGGTTAAAGAAGTGGCAATAATTGGGCCAGCTTCTTTTAGAAGCCGACATGAGATGTTATCAAGGCCAGTGGCCTTGTTCGGAGATAATTTACCTAATAACTTTAAAACTTCAGTGGCAGAGGTATGTTGTAAATTAAAAGTCGTGGAAACAGGCTTTATGTAAGAGTCAAAACTTGTATTTCCACTAGGCAGTGTGGAGGCTAGGTTTGGACCGACAGATGTAAAATGGTCATTTAAAATCTCACACATTTCTGCGGGTTTTGTGAAGGAATTATCACCACTTTTTAGTTCACTTATTGAAGAGTTACTAGTGCACTTACGATATGTTAATTCATTGATTGTCCTCCATATTTCCTTCGGGTTACCCACATTTTGTTCCACTTCTGATTTATAATAATTCGCTTTTGCCATTTTAATCTCATTATTTATTCTATTTCTTTCTTTTCTATATTTATCCCAGATAGATGGCTGTTTTGTTAATATAGCCTGCCTTTTCAGTCTGTTTCGACCTGTTATCAGCTCCCTCAGATCAGTAGTAATCCAAGGAGATTTTTTATTTCTTACTCGCCCCGTTCTTATGGGCACATGAGCGTCAGCTATTTTTAAAAACATATTTTCCCAGATTTCAACCATTTCATCGGGAGTAGTGCAATTTCTTAGGCTATCCCAGGGCGCTGACTTTAGGTCTTCTCTGAAAGCACTTGCATTAAAGTTTTTAAAAGAACGAGTGGTCACATGCTTATGAGTGTTTTTAGATGAAATAGCAAACTTACGTACCGCATAGACCATACTATGGTCACTTAATCCCATATGCACCACTCCTGATTTTAAAATCCTTGAGGGTTCATTTGATAATATTATATCAATAAAAGTGTACTAGAATTTGGCGTGATTCTAGTAGGTTCATTGATTAGTTGTTGAAACTGATAGGTCGAACTTAATTGCTTCAACTGAGACAGGTGCATGTTATTTCTATCCGATAGATAATTGCAATTTAAATCGCCTAAAATAATTTGTTCCTTAGATTCCATGTCAATAATGCGAACAATAGCTTCTAAAGCTTCAAAGAAGCCAACCGTACAGCTAGGGGGCCTGTAGGCCGCAGTTACGTTAAAAGCTTTACTATTAGGCTTTTTAACATCAACACTTAACATTTCAAACTCGTTATTGGGAATTTCTAAGGCAATATTTAATATTCGATCGAAGATAAATGCACACGCCACCGCCATTACGGTTTCGATCCTTTCTTATGATTGAATAGCCGTCAATATGAACCAAGTTGTCAGTTATTGTAGAGTCGAGTCTAGTCTCATTAACAGCTAGCAGATCAAGACACTGATCAGCCATAATTAGTCGAAGCTCTTCAATATGCAGCGGGAGACTAGCAACATTAATACTCGCAATTTTGAAGCCCCTTACTTTCAAGGCAGAGGTCATATCATCATAACAATTTGGTTCACATTCAGGCAAAAAACTGTTGACTTCTTTAAATCAATAACAATTACTAATATGATTCAAAATATTCTTAGCAAGTGCTGCGCTACCTTTCTGATTTAGGTGCAGGCCACTACTGTTCAGCATGCTGCTTCCTATTTTACTGTTGTCAATAAAACTTAAGTCACGGCCACTTACAAATGACTTGATAATCCTGTTCGTTTCGGTTACTTTGTCCCCCATGCTTGGCTCGTCTGTTCTATGGGTGAGGCCTGAAATGGTTACACTAGCTGTGGTATTCTGCGATATGTCTTCGCACAGATTTCTAATATCTTCTGCGACTTCCCGAGGAGATCTGTTGCGAAGATCGTTCGTGCCAACATGTAGTATGATCTCACTTGGGTCGGTACGAACAGTTGGGATGGCATAGCTTTCCATATCGCTCACTGTAGCACCCGGGAAACACCTCATCTGAACTTTAGTGTTATTTTTTGACATTTTCCACCATTGTAATCCCTTCACAGTAGAATCGCCAAGAATAACTACCCGATTTTCTGAATCTTGTTGGTCAGATTGCCGATTGAAGCTTGTGCCGGGCCGTGAGTTACTTGATTCTAACAATGTATTCTGCGGGCCGTGTTCCTGCTCTTTTTTCTTATCTTTTCTGTTGCCACTGCCTTTCTGGTTCTTCTTCTGGCTCTGGTTCTTTTTGCCGTTTTGATTGGTTTTCTTTGCAGGCCTAACAACAGGGATACTTGTTTGCGTGACTGCTTCTGATGGCGTGACAGCTTCTGTTATTGTCCCAACAGCCGTAAGATTGATCTACAGCAAATTTAGTAAATTCACATGAAAATTGAAGATCACGTCTCATTGGACAAATCGTGACTGGGACGGTTTTAAAACCGGCGGCAAGTCACGAAATTGCTGTTAAAAACACGAGAAACTTTAGAGGATCCACCTAAACAGACCTTATCAAACGCTTGGGAAGTCTTACGAAAGGTGATTTCCGCAAATGTCACAGGGTACTGAGAAAGTCAAAGTGCTTCTTAGCGGGGTTAAATAGCACTAAGTCCCGTTTTTTTTAGGAATAAGAAAGGCGTTTGCTTTTTCAGGATAGACGACGGAACGTGTTATGTATTAGCATTTGTTTACTTCGATGGGGACACTTCGTACGTTACAAGCGTTTGTTAAATTTTCTTCTGCCGTACTTTCACATGGTCCCATAATAGCTTCGTATAGCAGTTAAAAAAAAGGAAAATAAACAGACATACACTCTGTATCTTTCTTTAATTTTTCATTCATAACATTTAGAGGAAACATTAAGGGACAGTCAGAGCTCGAAAAAAACCACTTTCTTTTCCTGCGTCCGCCGACCAGCCCCCTCTCTTTCTCAAGGCTATCCGCTCTAAGATTCGAATGGCCGGTAAAACACACTTCACGACTTCCATTCTGTTCGTTACGGCAAGCCAAGAATAACCTTTTGAGGTAGCCTTTCAAGCCCATAGCCGTCAACAAAAAAATCGCTTATCGCTTATTTACAAATCGCTTACCGGTAATAGATCGGTAATGGTCGATTATTTATTTTGAAAGTTGACCTCTAGCTGGAGCTCTACATGCACGAAACTCCGAATGCCACGCATAGCTTCAATAAATGATGGTCACTGAGCAATGAACGCGTTGTCTTGCTTTGCTAGTTCGCTGAGGTAAACACATAGAATAAAGCTGCAAAATATAATGACTCTCTGCCGACATGGCCAATGGGAAATTTGAATTCGTGCAACATGGAATAGAATGTGACAAAGTCGTGCAAACAAACTGCATTTTTGCTTGTTTATGCCGGATTTGTCTTGCCCAACAGTGCCGAAATTGTCCTGGGGTTCTTACCACTTGACAGAAAGTTTCGGAAATTCCGGATGGAAGGTAAATGGTAAGGGGCGCTTTCCATTTAGTCAAAATTCCCGGAATTTCCGGTTCGGCGGTAAATGGAATACGTTTCGTCGGTTCGTTCCACTGGAAAATTCCCAGCAAAAGTGGAAAATCTAAAAAGGTGGTCCCGTTTTCCCGGTTGAAATTTCCGCACGGAATGTCGAGTTCCATTTACGTTTCTCGTAGTTTGTACCAGTTCCAGGTCCATGGTCGGGCACCGCCACGTACCGGGGTTTACGACCAAATGGAACAACTTTTTACCAATTGGAAATTCCACTTTTGCTACCACCGAAATTTCCGGGTTTTTTTCCTAAATGGAAAGCGCCCAAGGTCACTTTTCGGAAATTCCAACCGAAATTAAGGAGCACCCTTTGAGGTAGTCCCTTCATTCCGGTTGGTACGAACCAAACGGAATGTTGCTTACCATTAACCAATTTGTCGGTTCCTTCTCGGTTTCAGACTCACGCTACACAAATTCGCCCTTTTTTTGGATTCAAAGCGTAACGGATGTGGTATTTCTACGGTAAACTGGTAAATCGCTTACCATTATGTTTTCGATACCCCAACCGGATTTTTCTGCCAAATGGTAATCACCCCCTGGCGTAGTTTTTCGTTGGATGAGGTCCAATCTTGGCTTTAGTCAGAAGCGTGGAATGTGAAATTTTTGCGGGTTGTTCAGTGTAAAAGAATTCTCCTTAATTTTCAACGAAACCTCTTTGTTTTTAACTTTAGACTGTAGTGTTAAGGTTATAAAGGCAACAAAAATTTCTCGCATAAACAGCAGTTGCGCGTGCGACGTCAAAGAGGATAATCTCTCCCTCACCCGATTTCTTTGTGTTTGCGTTTAATTTAGGCGTGAGGTACTTGAAGTAGGGCCTTTTCGTGCTTTAGAATTTCCCTATACTGACCACGAAATAGGATGTACACGATACTTAGACACAAAATGGGAGGTTTTTGAAAACGAACTCATTTATCTGTGGGTTTATTTAACTGTACAAATATTTTTTTTTGTCAGCGCTTTCGCTTCTTAATTGACACTTCTCATCAAGATAAACGGAGTGGTTGTTTGATTTCCATTTGTTTAATTTTGTTTTGAGGACTTCGTCGAAAATACTGAGCCCCAAAACGGATTTCGAGTTTGTTTTAGTAAATTCTAGTGAGGTCCAAGTAGGAAAAGGAGTTTCGTCCTAGTGAAACCCATATCTGGAATGCGTTTTCGAATAGTAACGAAGCATCAAAATTTTGAGTATAAGCAGTGATAACGGCCAGTATCAAAAACGGATGAATCGGCCGAGAAGGCACGTTTCATGAAACACTTATCTCCTTTGTGTTAGGCGATCCTCATTGTAAGCGTGATATAATTTCAGATTTGTTTATATGTACTTAAGATTATGTTAAGAGTCAACCATCACTAGGCGGGATTCCCTTGGCCCAGTTCAACGGGTTAGTTGTTGATTTTAAAACTTGAACAAAACAAAACGCGAAAAGAAAAGTTTTAAAAAATAAGGGAATATTTATCAATCCCTGAGGTCGGTTAAGTCAACATTGTCTCTGAGAGCTCATGCTGAAACTGTTGGACGCCGCTAATGTGAACATTGTTGTGAGATGTAGTCAGTCATGTTAAAAATCTTTTATCTATTTCTCATTCCTTTTGGGCTAGAAATCAGTGTCGTTGAAAATGCCCAGGTGCAATGGGGCTACATATATAGAGGATATTACATGGCCACGCGGAGGCACGAAATTTCTCTTTGAGTGTTGAAGTATTTTTTCAACACGAGAAGAGAAATTTCGTATCCCCAAGCGACCATGTAATATTCTATTTATTACATAAACACCAATGAAATGCCAAACCATTTTACTTAAATAGTTTTTTGGCCTGAAAGGTGCGGTTTATCATGAAGCCATAGCAATGGTGATTCTTTACATGTTATTTTCACATGTGAAGATTTCAAGATTTCGCGCTAAAGCTAACTTGGTATTTCATTGGTGTTTATACAATAGATCATTTTATATCTTAATTGTTGAGCTTTGATGAGGAGAAGCTGTGACGGCTTCAACTCACCCCTTGGTCTGTCGGATGACTAAACAAATACAGTTGAAAGCTCGATAAAACGATAATCTTCGCCTCATAAAATACATATAGTCGAACCTCCATGTGCGACCACGTGCACCTCTTGCTAGCGCCACCTCTCGTAAGCGACCTCAAACCCTTCTCATTTTGGATGGCCGCTTAGGCGAGTTTCGACTTTAAACGGAAAAAAAACCCTTGATATTAGGAAATCTCGTTAAATGAAAGTATTTTGCCAATCTCTTGGCCCTTATATCAAGGTTTTACTGCTTTTAATGGAGAATGTTAAGAAAACAGAGCTGTTTTCTAGCTGCACTTGGTAGAGGGAAAACAATTTATTTTAAACAGTGTTCAACCAATCAGCATTAAGCATTGATTAAGCTTTTTGTGGAACGGATCATCACGTTTACCCTTGCGGCAAAAAGGAAATATCAGCATTTGCACAAAATAAGTTTCGAATAGGTTAGACACTATGAATTTCAAATTTTCAGAGTTTTGGCCCTTAAAACAATTTTCCTCAGAGCACAGCCTTGGACCATGAATGTTGCATCTGTTTTACTTGAAAGGAAATGTTTGAAAACTCGTATCATTTTCACTTTCATAACTGTTTCACTGTTGATAATCAGTCTCAGTACAAACCTTCATTTTTCGTAGAAAAAGAATGACTTGCTTTATTTTGCTAATTACATTGTTTACTCCACTGATTTTCTGCTCAGTTATGAAGGTGTTGTTTGTTGCTCTTAACTCATGTACATCCTAATCCTTAAAAGATACAAAGATACACCCACATACACGGAAAGTTTCCTAGGAGGGACCTAAGATATAAAACCTCAACTTTACTACAAAGAATACTACTTTTACTGTCATTCGCTCCTTAAGGAAATCACACTTTGTTGCAAAGATGCCTTTTAGATGTGAAATGACTTCTTTACTTTAATTTATCCCGAGTTAAATAGCAGAAAGGCGGTCACAGTTTGATTCTGTCTTCACTTTGTAATAAAAATGTCTTCAGTAAAGTTTCCTCTAATCTTCACTTTGCATTAATCAAATCCCACGAGCGGCCTCCGCGCCGTCTTCCGTTTAGAAAACCACGGTGTTTGTATCATTTTTATCGCCAACGGAAGGGATTTTCTCTCTCTTAGTAAGTGCTAAAATAGAGACTTGCAAAAAAGCCGTTGTTTTCTTTGACTTCGTTGCGGAAAAGTCGGTTAACGTTTCATACTTGTTAACAAGTGTAAGATGGGTTGTCCATCTTATAAAAGGAGGCTTCTTTGGAAAGTACTTCATGCACCGACTCGCTTACCAAACAAGTCATCGAGAGCCAAGAGAACAGTCAACTAGATTCATCTGTAGAGACAAACCATGGAAAAACTTTGTGTTTGTTTAGTGGTAAGTGTAGAGTTAAAAACTTTTTTCTTTTTTGTGTAAAAAAAGGGAATTGGCTTTTTCGATTGTTTTAAGGCTGACAATGATTTGAACGCTTTCCTCGATCACCAGTTTCTTTTCCTCATATACTCATCAAGAATGGACTGTCCATTTAGGCTTATATCAGTTTCATTACACTTTTGTCTCGCGAGTCTTTGGCGGGTGCCAAACGTCATGAATTCCGTCTTCTTCATGTTGAGAACAAGTTTATTGTAGTGAAGCCACTGCGATGAATTAGCTAGAACAAGGTTCAACTTAAGTTCAATGTCCGAGGTGGATGTGGAAGACAGATAGATCACTGTGTTGTCCGCCTACATCATGGTGTTGGAGAATTGGATACAGGACGGTAGGTGGTTTATATAAAGAGTGAATAGTACAGGACTAAGGATGCTGTCTTGCGGCACGCCACTAAGGACAGGCATTGGACTGGATAGTTCATCTTCGACACAAACAGCCTGAGTTCTGTTAGTAAGGTAGCTCGTCAACCACGCGACAGAGTTTTCCTCCAAACCAAATCTTTTAAGCTTGCATATGAGCCCTTTTTTAGATCGATAAATAAGGCCCCGGTTAGTTTTCCCGCGCCTGTGCTTCTTCTAATTGTGTCACAGAAATATGTTACCGCTGTCTGCGTTGAATGGTGTCGTCTAAACCCCAATTGAAACGAATTTAATAGGCCATGTTGATTTAAGTACTGTTGAAGTTGAAAATTTTACGGCTTTTTCAGCAATTTTTGAAATTACTGGTAGGATCGAGATAGGCCGGTAATTATCCATAACTTCCCGTCCACCTGAATTTGTGCAGAGGAACAACTCTTGCCTGCTTCCATTCATCTGGTAGAATGCTTGCGGTCAAAGAGAGATTTACAAGGAAAGTTACTGACTGGGTGACAGCAGCACTGTCTTTCAGCAAGCACGCAGGGATTCTATCCAAGCCCGTAGATTTCTTCACCTTTAAGCCTTTCAATTGTTTAAATACAAAACTCTCCGTTACTGGTAGTAGACACAATTTCTGATGCGTAAAGTTGTCACCGGATTGAACATAACTCGCGAGTGCCTACGGACTGTTGAACGGTTTCCAAAAGCTTAGAGACGGCGTTTGTAAAGAAATTATTAAACTTCTCGGCAGTAGTTGACTTATCAGTAATAGAACAGCAAAAGTTAAAAAAGCCACGAAGCCAAAAGAAGAAACAAGAAGTGATCAAGAAAATGGTATATTGTTTCAAAATGTCAGTACTCGAATCCTTTTTATAAAATTTTCTTCTTCTTATTATTCTTTTTCTCTTATGTGTATCTGTAGTGTGGAGTTTAAACTGCTCAGTATTATCGTCTGTACCAGAGACTGTGTTCAACTGCGCGCACGTTTTTGTACTGTAGCTCAGTTGTTATCGAAGATAATGTAACTTAAATTTTTTCGCTGAGTTCCCTTTCTTGCTCGGAAAAACTCTCTTAATTGCTTTCCAAAAGGCTTTAGGGCTATCAAGATTTTCCTGAATTTCATTCCTATGATAGCGACGTCTTTCTTTCCTGATTTTATTTGACACTTGATTTCGTAGTCGCCGATAGGCATTCCAGTCCACCTCAGCTCCAGACCCTCTTGCTTTTCGTTGGAAAAAGTCCCGTTGATTCATAAGCTTTTTTGTTTCACCAGTGAGCCATGGACACTTCACTCCTCACACTATCTTTCGCTTATAAGGTGCGTGTCGATCACAAACATTCAAAAACAGCTCTTTCCAGTTACTCCAGGCAGTGTTTACATTTCTTTCTTTCAGAACATCATCCCACGGGATATCTCTTAGAACATCACAGAAAGCCAAAGGATTGTACTTTCCATAATTCCTGCATTGAATTGTCCTTGGTGGTAGTTTGCATGCATTAATTTTCCTCACTGCGATCAACATGTCGTGATCACCAAGGCTAGCTATATAGATGCAACAACATTAGTGAATGTTATATTTCCAGGAGAGTTGGAAGCAAACAAATCTAGCAAAGTGGAACTTTCTTTGGCAGTTCTTGTGGATTTGTCAATCAGCTGCATTAGACTAAAGTTCCTGAAAATTTCCTTTATAGTTCTTTAGTTTCCTTCGAACATGATTTCACTAAAAAATCACAATTAAAGTCACCCGTCATAATGAGTTCCTTGTTTTCTGCACTAGTTGACTCAAGAACATCCCTAAACGGAATCATAAAGTCTGTCTGAGAGGGGAGTCGATAGAAGGTTCCAAACAATATACCCTTAGTTTTGGGCAGAACAATCTCGAGCAAATGCATTCTCCAGGAAACTGTTGTTCCAGATCAACCCTCCGAATTATGGAGAGAGATTCTTTGACGAACACTGTGCAATCCCACCACCTTTACCGTTAGGTCGATCGCTTCTTAAAATCTAATAAGGTACAGAAAGGAAGAATTACTAAGAATTTGATTGTTTGCCATCGATAGACTTAAGACGGCATCGTTTAAAATGGTTGGAGATTTTGCCTTGCTCTGTGGAATAAGAAAGACAGTATTAGTATACATCTGTACCGTCTGGATTTTTACTTCTTAACCTGTTGAGCTGGTTAATCCGATTTGACCCGACCCAGACCAGCTGACTTGCGTTCAGAGTTGCTCCGGTCCGACGCTTGCACCTGAATTTTTCTCTAACACAAAACTGAGAAAATGAAGAAACCAAAACAATCTTAGAGAAATTTCAAAGTTAAATTTCCCGTTTCTTTTAGGTTATCAAGATCCCGATGTCTTAGGTTTATTTATTCTGAAGTATTTCTTCATGGTAGAGATGTCCTATTTACATCTGTTGATAAGTTTGAGGATTTATTTTCTTCTATATTAGATCCTTGCTGTGGCCGTTAGCAGTAAACCCAGCTCAGAGGACCGTCATCAGTGCCCTCTTAAGTCACCTGGGAAATCGAAAACTCCGCCACATACGAGCCGCTTCCTCGTCAGAATTCACAGTTGTAATCAGAATCAGACCACGTGTATGGCGTCTGGCAACGGACATTACAATTCACCTAACACCAGTAAGTGAGACAGCGAATTCTAGAGCTGTTACCATTATTTTAAAAGTAAATGGAGTGTTTTATCCTGATCCGAACGCGAGACGCGGTCTAGTAAGTTAAAACCAGCAGTGATAAAATACGAAACTGCAAGTTTATTAAACAGCTTGATCAAGTTGGGCTGCATGATGTAGATGTATCCATTTTTGTGGAATAATTATTATTAGGTTTTGATTAGTTCACCACAAAAGTTAGGAGCTAAAATTAGACAACAATTGTGTTCTATCATGTTTAAAGAGACTGATATCAACACTGGCCAACTCTTTTGGTACTTATCATCAATTCTAATTTACTCTTGGAAGTTAGGAAGAAAGCGAGAGAGGGTAACATTACAGAACTGATAGGCTTAGAGTTATATCCTCATCATCTTATCAAGTTCTTGATATTCTATAAAATTTCTCAACTAGAAAACATTATGCACATTACCATAAACTAGGCTAAAAAATATTGGGGTTGTCCATAATCCTGCTTCAGTTATCAGGTACATGTATAGCATCGCAACGGGCCAGAGGCAAAAACTACACACACCATAAATAACGAATGGGTATTGCAATCTATAAGGATCAGCAAGAAATATATCGTACGCATTTCATTTAATTTCCAGTTATCGATGGGTATAATTTATTTTCCCAATATTCCGTTTCGGCAAAACTAACCTTCGTTATATGCAATTTCAAAAACCCTGTCTCTTCACTCATTACTCTTTGGCTTCAAAACAAAAAAAGGAAATGACTGACCACAACAAGAATTTTCAGGTTTTTAAATTCCTGGAAAAGACAATAAACAAGTCCTCCAATTTTAAGCTTTCTGTTTTTTTTCAAGAACTCAACATTGTAAAAGTGGGCAATACGACTAATGCTGTTGTGGTTTGTTTTCAAATAAAATACAATGGATCGAACTTTACCTTGAAAGTCATCTCACCTAGCCAAGTTATTTTCCAGGTAAGTGATCATGAATGGTAGTAATAATGATGGAAACTTTATTTGTCTTGTGAATGTATAAAAGTAAATCTCGCTACGTATAGGCAATCTGGGCTATACCAATTCCTATTTCAACCTTGAAAGATGTACTAGTAGGTTGCTCTAATAGCTATATTTATTACTTTTCTTTTGTCATTCATCTTGTCTAAGAACGTGGAGCATTCGTCAGAGAAAACTCACTGGAACCTCATGGAGAGTGATGATGATGATAATAATTATTATAATAATCAACTTTTATTAATTGCTGTCGATATCTTAAATTGAAAGAAGGAGGCACTTTGTAGACTACAATAAAATTTAACCACAAATTCCTTTTACTAATTTGGTTTCAGAAACTAATGCCAGGCAAAGACTGCAAAGACTGCAAGAATAGCAATGCAACTATGTTCGAAAAGATAGTCAAAGAGAACGAGAGGGTCGGCGAAGCACGCTTGATTCCCGTCCAGTTCATCAGTCAAAAACGTGGTTTACCCGATGATGCTAAATTCCTGGCTGTAAATTGGAACCACCCTAACGGTTCGGATCCTTTATTTTTAACAAACGAAATTAATACACAAAATAGGTTTATATGTGACCATTGACTTGGTATTTCTTTGGACCTTCAATACTCGATACCTGACTGTAAAAGAATGAAACCCACTGATATCCATATTTCTGACAAATAATAATAGAGAAAAAAAGGTTGTAAGTTGAAATTAGCAGAAGGGAGTTAAGAAATCTTCGGGGTGGGGTGGGGGGAAGGGGAAAATCAACAATATTTTATTTGAGGGGGCTCCACGCCGAGGTTCAAGCCTAAACTTCTGGGCCCAGTTGTTCGGAGGCCGATTAGCGCTAACCCGAGGTTAAATTGTAATCCGGGTTTCTTTTCCTTTTTTCAGAAGCATTTTCTCGGAGAATTTTCTCTATTCTTTTAAGATCATCCAATCATCATATTGTAGATAAAAAAAAATTTAAGTGAATATGCTTTATAAGCTTTCAAATCTGATTTCAAATTTTGCACTAACCCTGGGTTACCTTAACCCAGCTTTGAACAACTCGGCCCTGGCGAAATAAGGTACTTAGTTTGTAAGCCTTCCAATGAAAGAATTGTGCTCATATGTCATATGCCTAACTACAGTAGTTTAATGAATTCTAATGATATGGCCACAAGGTGCAAAGTTCGAAATATTTTAATCCAAGGCTTCCCTTAATACCTACATGAAAGGTTTCCGTGCCATTTCATATACCTTAATTCGTGAATTTTCTATCTTTTCATATACCTGAAACCTGAAAAAGATAACCTTTTCGGGCGGAGCCTCCCCGTATAGGCGCTGGCCATCATAGCGAGTAACCTTCCCTGGCAGAAATCGCCCTTTGCTTACTGTTTTGTGTCGTCTTTTACAGTGTAATAAAGCCAGCTCCAGAAGCTTACTTATTTAATCCGTTTTTAATTGTAATTTGCTGTGACTACTCTATTATAAAATAAAGTTTAACTTATTGGAAAAGACGTGCGTTATTTTCTGAATTTGTTTTTCTTCCACTATTTCAACTTCGAGTAAAATTTAGACCTTTGTTTGAGATCTCATGTAATGAACAGGTCCATTTTGGGCTGTGTATGGTCGAGCGTGGAAACAGATTCACCTTTTTGCGGGAAAGCGAGAGGAATGCACGCCAAAGAGTTCGTGGTGGCCTAAAACTCG
>NC_133203.1:1177720-1212720 GCF_958299795.1 Porites lutea
CCCAGGTAGGTGAGGTAACTCGCCTGCCTATATAATCTCTCACTTTAATTTGGTCACGTTTACATGATAGGTGGGGGGACCCGCCAAGGCAGGTAGCGCGGTCTGCCAGACCGGGTAACCCTCTCAGCCGGGGTCACATTTTCCCATGTAAACGTTCAAGGTGGGGTAACCCGCCTAGCCGGGGTCCGATTCGTGATACATCAAATTCGCGCAAAATTCATTTTGGCGGTGGCTTTGCATCATTATTAAAGGTAGCAATAGAAAGCCACAGCACTGAAGGTTGCAGCAAGAGCAGCAAGTGAGTGTTGAAGAGCATTAATCGCCAAAACACGTGCCTTTTGTTTTCCAGCAATTTTCTTGTTTACGTGCTTAGCGACTATTCAATAATCTTGAGAAAGTGCACCCCAGGATGACGTGGTTGTAATATTGCATGCATGTCATTTTTGCCAATCACAAACGGCGAAATATTTTGAATGAATAATAATAAAAAAATGTTGAATCTTTACCAGTAAAGGGCCTGTGTCACGGTTTCTGTCTAAGGGCCTGTTTACATGGAGGTGGGGGACCCCAGGTAGGTGAGGTAACCCGCTTTGGTGGGGTCACCCGCCAGTCCATATGATCTCTCATTTTAATTTGATCACGTCTACATGATAGGTGGGGTGATCCGCCAAGGCGGGTAGCCCGGTCTGCCAGACCGGGTAACCCTCTCAGCCGGGGTCAAATTTTGACATGTAAACGTTCAAGGTGGGGTAACCCGCCTGGCCGGGGTCGGATTCGTGATACATCAAATTCGCGCAAAATTCACTTTGGTGGTGGCTTTGCATCATTATTAAAGGAAACAATTAGAAAGCCACAGCACTGAATGTTGCAGCAAGAGCAACAAGTGAGTGTTGAAGAGCATTAATCGCCAAAACACGTGGTTTGCCAGCATATTTCTTGTTTACGTGCTTAGCGACCATTCAATAATCTTGAGAAAGTGCACCCCAGGATGGCGGGTTGTAAGATTGCATGTAAAGGAGGGTTATTGTTTTACCCCACCTAAGGGGGCTACCTCACCTACCTGGGGTCCCCCACCTCCATGTTAACAGGCCCTTAGGTTAGAAAACAATGGGACTATATGTCACGTTTTTATTTGCATGGTAAGAACAAAACCAAAAAAAATGCACTTTATTTGAGTGTCAATGTATTTAGCACGAAAGTACTTTACGGGGACACTGTTTTTTTATGCAAAATTTATCCAGAGAAACTGTTTGGTGAAGTTCAAGAAAGAAAATGAAGACTTTTTAGACTATAATCAAATTAAAAACGCTTCAAAATTCGCATTTTTCCAAAGGAGTTAGTCCATGGTTTTTGTAAAAAAATTGACATTTCTCGAACTATTGTTTTTATGCAGAATGAATCGAGAAAAAGTCCATGAAGAAGTTCTTAAAACAAAATGAAAACCTTTTTAGATTACAAAAACATCGATTTAAAACAGCCGCAAAATTTTCATTTCCCAAGGGTTATAGTTCATGGTTTTAGTCCAAAAATTTTTCAAACGGGTTAGACCAAGGTTTTAGTCACAATTCAAGGATTTTCCATCTTTTCTTTTGATGCAAAACAATTCGAGGAGAAGTGTTTGGTGAAATTCTAGAAAGAGAATAAAGACTTTTTACACTATAAAATGATCGACTTAAAAAAAGCTACCAAACTGCATTTTTCCAAAGGATGCATTTAAGAAAGAAAACGAAGCCTTTTTAGACTATAAAAACATCTATTTAAAAAAGCTCCAAAGTTGGAATTTTTTTTAAAAAGCGTTAGTCCTTGGTTTTTGTTAAAAAGTTGACATTTTTCCAACTATTGTTTTAATGAAAAAGGCATCAAGGAAAAGTTTTTGGTGAAGACTTTTTAGACATCGAATTCAAAAAGCTCCAAAATTTGCATTTTTCCAAGGGCGTTAAGCAAAGGTTTTGGTAAAAAAATTGAGATTTTACCATCTTTTTTAAAATGCAAAATGGATCGAGAAAAAGTGTTTGGTGAAGTTCTAAATACAAAAAAGCTTCAAAATTTCCTTTGTTTTTTTAAAGCGGTCAGTCTATGGTATGAGTCAGAAATAGAGATTTATCCATCTTTTGTTTTCATGCAAAATGGATCGAGAAAAAGTGTTTGGTGAAGTTCTAGAAAGAAAATGAAGACTTTTTTTGACTATAAATACACCGATTTCAAAAAGCTCCAAAATTTGCATTTTCCAAAGGGGTTAGTCCATGGTTTTTGACGAAATTTTGGATTTTTCCGTCTTTTGTTTTCATGCAAAATGGATCGAGAAAAAGAGTTTGGTTAATTCCTAGAAAGAAAATGAAGGCTTTTTAGACTATAAAAGCATCGATTTTAAGCAGGTCCAAAATTTGCATTTTTCCGAAGGGTTTATAGTCCATATTTTAGTCATAAACTAAGATTTTATCATCTTTTGTTTTTATTTAAAAGGGATCTAGAAAAAGTGTTTGGTGAAGTTCTAGAAAGAAAATAAAACTCTTTAGACTGTAAAAACCTTTATTTTAAAAGGCCCAAAATTTTTTTTAAAAATGTGTTTAGTCCATCGTTTTAGTCAAAAATCGAGATTTTTCCATGTTTTGTTTTTATGAAAAATTTACCGTGAAAAAGTGTTTGATAAAGTTCTACAAAGAAAAAGAAGACTTTTTAGTCTTTAAAAGCATCGATTCAAAAAAACCTAAGTTTGTATTTTTTTCTCATGTCCATAGTTTTTATGACAAATTGAGATTTCTCCAAGTTTTGCTTTTATGCAAAATGGATCTAGAAAAAGCGTTTGATGAAATTCTAGAAAGAAAATGAAGACATTTTAGACGATAAGAAGATTGATTTAAAAAAGCCCCTAAATTTGCATTTTTCCAAAGGAGTTTGCCATAGTATTTTTAAAAATTGAGATTTTTCAATCTTTTGTTTTCATGAGAAATGGATTGAGAAAAACTGTTTGGTATAAAATTGCTGAAAGAAAATGAAAACTTTTTAGACTATAGAAACATTGAATTAAAAAAGACTCCAAACTTTGCATTTTTCCAAAAAGGGGTTAGTCCATGGTTTTAATCAAAAATCAAGATTTTTTCGTGTTTTGCTTTTAGGCAAAATGGATTGTGAAAAGGAGTTTGCTAAAGTGCTACAAGCAAAATGAAGACTTTTTCGACTATAAAAACATCGACTTAAAAAAGTCCCAAAATTTGCATTTTTCTAAATGGGTTAGTCCATGGTTTTTGTAAAAAAAAATTGACATTTTTCCAACTATTGTTTTTATGCAAGATGGATCGCGAAAAGCTCATTGGTCAAGTTCTAGAGAGATAATCAAGTCTTCTTATACTAGAACAATATTTATTTAAATGAGCCCCAAAATTTGCATTTTTCCAATGGGGTTAGTTCATGGTTTTTGTCAGAAAACCAACCCTTGTTTTTGTGCAATATGGATCGTTAAAAACTAATTAAGTTAATTAATTAAAGTTAATTAAGTAAAGTTCTAGAAATAAAATGAAAACTTTTTGGACTAGAACAATATCGATTTAATAGAGCTACAAAACTGATCCTTACGGCAGGAAGAGTAATGGAAAAAATACCGAAAGAAAACAAAAATAAATAGAGAATAATACATGGTCGCGCGGAGATATGGAATTTATCTTCGAGTGTTCACATCGATATCGAACGAGTGAGCGCAGCGAACGAGTGAGATATCGAATGTGAACACGAGCAGATAAATTCCATATCTCCAAGCGTCCATGTATTATTCTGTTTATTATATAAACAAGAAACAGCCATTCCTTAAACCAAAACCATGCCATATAGTCGAGAACCCGATAAATGTAATTCATTGTTTAAAATACTCCAGTGTAAACTCGGAGCTTTACAAAGTACAGTAAAAAATAAATACAAATATTAAAAATGTCCGGTATCTTGTTCAAAATATAAAAGACGAGATAAATGGTTTAAAAAATGTTCTCAAACTATCAAATATCAATAATTTCACATGTAAAAATATCGTATTTTTACGTGTGTTCAGATACCACATTTCTCGGTGGTAGAAATCCTTGTAAAACACTACAGTTTATATAATAAAGTGGTGAATTATATTTGCGCGATATTTCTGCTTGCAACGCGAACCTTCAACGGGGACTATAAAAGAAAAATGAATATAGATTTTTCTTTGTACTTCCATTGGTTCCATCAAGAACAGTTTGAAATTGCTTCGGCACCAGGTAATGACATTACCCTGCGAGAAGAGGTCCTTCGATCTTCCTAATGATGTCATTCATACTCAGCACAGCCACTTTCTACGACGAAGCAAATTCAAACGGACCGTATAATTCTGATCAACTTAACAGGGGCACCCAAAGACGATTTCCTCCTAGATGCATACATTGAAAACACTTTTCAGGCTATCCAGAGTACTTTTAGATCTCTAGAAATGCATTCTAAGCGGCGCTATAAGATTTGTATTTGCTCGGTCATCCTAGGCGCACTTGAGTGTTTTCGAAATTACAATGGCTTTAGTATTATTTTCCCGAAATTTTGGATGCAGTTTAACATATTGCGAAAGTGAGAATTTTTCTGATTCCCCTCTCCATCACATTTTTGAATCCGACAATTCTACGTTTCCTTTCTTTTACAAAAAAGTTGCCCCACCAGGGGAGTAAAATGAGAAAAATTAAACTTCGGAAAATTGTAGGGAATTTATTAGAAACGCTTCGAAAATGTGCAAGAATGGAAACGGTCATCTAGAAATTTTTAGCTGTCCTCAAGTAATAGAAACTACGTTTTAGGCAATATTTGCTTCTCCAAAAAGATATTTTACAGAAAAGAGTCGTTGAGTGCCTCTGACGTAAGTTTGTTGATCTACAGCAAATTTAGTAAATTCACATGAAAATTGAAGATCACGTCTCGTTAGACAAATCGTGACTGGGATGGTTTTAAAACCGGCGGCAAGTCACAAAATTGCTGTAAAAAACACGAGAAACTTTAGAGGATCCACCTAAACAGACCTTATCAAATGCTTGGGAAGACTTAAGAAAGGTGATCTCCGCAAATGTCACAGGCTACTGAGAAAGTCAAAGTGCTTCTTAGCGGGGTTAAATAGCACTAAGTGCCCTTTTTTTTTAGGAATAAGAAAGGCGTTTGCTTTTTCAGGATAGACGACGGAACGTGTTATGTATTAGCATTTGTTTACTTCGATGGGGACACTTCGTACGTTACAAGCGTTTGTTAAATTTTCTTCTGCCGTACTTTCACATGGTCCCATAATAGCTTCGTATAGCAGTTAAAAAAAAGGAAAATAAACAGACATACACTCTGTATCTTTCTTTAATTTTTCATTCATAACATTTAGAGGAAACATTAAGGGACAGTCAGAGCTAGAAAAAAACCACTTTCTTTTCCTGCGTCCGCCGACCAGCCCCCTCTCTTTCTCAAGGCTATCCGCTCTAAGATTCGAATGGCCGGTAAAACACACTTCACGACTTCCATTCTGTTCGTTACGGCAAGCCAAGAATAACCTTTTGAGGTAGCCTTTCAAGCCCATAGCCGTCAACAAAAAAATCGCTTATCGCTTATTTACAAATCGCTTACCGGTAATAGATCGGTAATGGTCGATTATTTATTTTGAAAGTTGACCTCTAGCTGGAGCTCTACATGCACGAAACTCTGAATGCCACGCATAGCTTCAATAAATGATGGTCACTGAGCAATGAACGCGTTGTCTTGCTTTGCTAGTTCGCTGAGGTAAACACATAGAATAAAGCTGCAAAATATAATGACTCTCTGCAGACATGGCCAATGGGAAATTTGAATTCGTGCAACATGGAATAGAATGTGACAAAGTCGTGCAAACAAACTGCATTTTTGCTTCTTACTGTAGATGGACTTGTGCCCCTCAAAATGAGAATACGTTGTTTATGCCGGATTTGTCTTGCCCAACAGTGCCGAAATTGACCTGGGGTTCTTACCATTTGACAGAAAATTTCGGAAATTCCGGATGGAAGGTAAATGGTAAGGTCACTTTTCGGAAATTCCAACCGAAAATTGAGGAGTACGTTTTGAGGTAGTCCCTTCATTCCGGTTGGTACGAACCAAACGGAATGTTGCTTACCATTAACCAATTTGTCGGTTCCTTCTCGGTTTCAGACTCACGCTACACAAATTCGCCCTTTTTTTGGATTCAAAGCGTAACGGATGTGGTATTTCTACGGTAAACTGGTAAATCGCTTACCATTATGCTTTCGACACCCCAACCGGATTTTTGTGGCAAATGGTAATCACCCCCTGGCGTAGTTTTTTTGTTGGATGAGGTCCAACCTTGGCTTTAGTCAGAAGCGCGGAATGTGAAATTTTTGCGGGTTGTTCAGTTTAAAAGAATTCTCCTTAATTTTCAATGAAACCTCTTTGTTTTTAGCTTTAGACTGTAGTGTTAAGGTTATAAAGGCAACAAAAATTTCTCGCATAAATGAAAATTTGATCATTTGTACATGTCTAATTCTTTCAGACTTCGACAACAGCAGTTGTGCGTGCGACGTCAAAGAGGATAATCTCTCCCTAACCCGATTTCTTTGTGTTTGCGTTTAATTTAGGCGTGAGGTACTTGAAGTAGGGCCTTTTCGTGCTTTAGAATTTCCCTATACTGACCACGAAATAGGATGTACACGATACTTAGACACAAAATGGGAGGTTTTTGAAAACAAACTCATTTATCTGTGGGTTTATTTAACTGTACAAATATTTTTTTTTGTCAGCGCTTTCGCTTCTTAATTGACACTTCTCATCAAGATAAACGGAGTGGTTGTTTGATTTCCATTTGTTTAATTTTGTTTTGAGGACTTCGTCGAAAATACTGAGCCCTAAAACGGATTTTGAGTTTGTTTTAGTAAATTCTAGTGAGGTCCAAGTAGGAAAAGGAGTTTCGTCCTAGTGAAACCCATATCTGGAATGCGTTTTCGAATGGTAACGAAGCATCAAAATTTTAAGTATAAGCAGTGATAACGGCCAGTATCAAAAACGGATGAATCGGCCGAGACGGCCCGTTTCATGAAACACTTATCTCCTTTGTGTTAGGCGATCCTCACTGTAAGCGTGATATAATTTCAAATTTGTTTATAAGTACTTAAGATTATGTTAAGAGTCAACCATCACTAGGCGGGATTCCCTTGGCCCAGTTCAACGGGTTAGTTGTTGATTTTAAAACTTGAACAAAACAAGACGCGAAAAGAAAAGTTTTAAAAAATAAGGGAATATTTATCAATCCCTGAGGTCGGTTAAGTCAACATTGTCTCTGAGAGCTCATGCTGAAAGTGTTGGACGCCGCTGATGTGAACATTGTTGTGAGATGTAGTCAGTCATGTTAAAAATCTTTTATCTATTTCTCATTCCTTTTGGGCTAGAAATCAGTGTCGTTGAAAATGCCCAAGTGCAATAGGGCTACATATATAGAGGATATTACATGGCCACGCGGAGGTACGAAATTTCTCTTCGAGTGTTGAAATATTTTTTTCAACACGAGAAGAGAAATTTCGTATCCCCAAGCGACCATGTAATATTCTATTTATTACATAAACACCAATGAAATGCCAAACCATTTTACTTAAATAGTTTTTTGGCCTGAAAGGTGCGGTTTATCATGAAGCCATAGCAATGGTGATTCTTTACATGTTATTTCCACATGTGAAGATATCAAGCTTTTACGCAAAAGCTAACTTGGTATTTCATTGGTGTTTATACAATAAATCATTTTATATCTTAATTGTTGAGCTTTGATGAGGAGAAGCTGTGACCGCTTCAACTCACCCCTTGGTCTGTCGGATGACTAAACAAATACAGTTGAAAGCTCGATAAAACGATAATCTTCGCCTCATAAAATACATATAGTCGAACCTCCATGTGCGACGACGTGCACCTCTTGCTAGCGCCACCTCTCGTAAGCGACCTCAAACCCTTCTCATTTTGGATGGCCGCTTAGGCGAGTTTCGACTTTAAACGAAAAAAAAAACCCATCGATATTAGGAAATCTCGTTAAGTGAACGTATTTTGCCAATCTCTTGGCCCTTATATCAAGGTTTAACTGCTTTTAATGGACAATGTTAAGAAAACAGAGCTGTTTTCTAGCTGCACTTGGTAGAGGGAAAACAATTTATTTTAAACAGTGTTCAACCAATCAGCATTTAGCACTGATTAAGCTTTGGTGGAACGGATCATCACGTTTACCCTTGCGGCAAAAAGGAAATATCAGCATTTGCACAAAATTAGTTTCGAATAGGTTAGACACTATGAATTTCAAATTTTCATAGTTTTGGCCTTAAAACAATTTTCCTCAGAGCACAGCCTTAGGCCATGAATGTTGCATCTGTTTTACTTGAAAGGAAATGTTTGAAAACTCGTATCATTTTCACTTTCATAACTGTTTCACTGTTGATAATCAATCTCAGTACAAACCTTCATTTTTCGTAGAAAAAGAATGGCTTGCTTTAGTTTGCTAATTACATTGTTTACTCCACTGATTTTCTGCTCAGTTAGGAAGGTGTTGTTTGTTGCTCTTAACTCATGTACATCCTAATCCTTAAAAGATACACCCACATACACGGAAAGTTTCCTAGGAGGGACCTAAGATATAAAACCTCAACTTTACTACAAAGAATACGACTTTTACTGTCATTTGCTCTTTAAGGAAATCACACTTTGTTGCAAAGATGCCTTTTAGATGTGAAATGACTTCTTTACTTTAATTTATCTCGAGTTAAATAGCAGAAAGGCGGTCACAGTTTGATTCTGTCTTCACTTTGTAATAAAAATGTCTTCAGTAAAGTTTCCTCTAATCTTTACTTTGCATTAATCAAATCCCACGAGCGGCCTCCTCGAGCGCCGTCTTCCGTTTAGAAAACCACGGTGTTTGTATCATTTTTATCGCCAACGGAAGGGATTTTCTCTCTCTTAGTAAGTGCTAAAATAGAGACTTGCAAAAAAGCCGTTGTTTTCTTTGACTTCGTTGCGGAAAAGTCGGTTAACGTTTCATACTTGTTAACAAGTGTAAGATGGGTTGTCCATCTTATAAAAGGAGGCTTCTTTGGAAAGTACTTCATGCACCGACTCGCTTACCAAACAAGTCATCGAGAGCCAAGAGAACAGTCAACTAGATTCATCTGTAGAGACAAACCATGGAAAAACTTTGTGTTTGTTTAGTGGTAAGTGTAGAGTTAAAAACTTTTTTCTTTTTTGTGTAAAAAAAGGGAATTGGCTTTTTCGATTGTTTTAAGGGTGACAATGATTTGAACGCTTTCCTCGATCACCAGTTTCTTTTCCTCATATACTCATCAAGAATGGACTGTCCATTTAGGCTTATATCAGTTTCATTACACTTTTGTCTCGCGAGTCTTTGGCGGGTGCCAAACGTCATGAATTCCGTCTTCTTCATGTTGAGAACAAGTTTATTGTAGTGAAGCCACTGCGATGAATTAGCTAGAACAAGGTTCAACTTAAGTTCAATGTCCGAGGTGGATGTGGAAGACAGATAGATCACTGTGTCGTCCGCCTACATCATGGTGTTGGAGAATTGGATACAGGACGGTAGGTGGTTTATATAAAGAGTGAATAGTACAGGGCTAAGGATGCTGTCTTGCGGCACGCCACTAAGGACAGGCATTGGACTGGATAGTTCATCTTCGACACAAACAGCCTGAGTTCTGTTAGTAAGGTAGCTCGTCAACCACGCGACAGAGTTTTCCTCCAAACCAAATCTTTTAAGCTTGCATATGAGCCCTTTTTTAGATCGATAAATAAGGCCCCGGTTAGTTTTCCCGCGCCTGTGCTTCTTCTAATTGTGTCACAGAAATATGTTACCGCTGTCTGCGTTGAATGGTGTCGTCTAAACCCCAATTGAAACGAAGTTAATAGGCCATGTTGATTTAAGTACTGTTGAAGTTGAAAATTTTACGGCTTTTTCAGCAATTTTTGAAATTACTGGTAGGATCGAGATAGGCCGGTAATTATCCATAACTTCCCGTCCACCTGATTTGTGCAGAGGAACAACTCTTGCCTGCTTCCATTCATCTGGTACAATGCCTGCGGTCAAAGAGAGATTTACAAGGAAAGTTACTGACTGGGTGACAGCAGCACTGTCTTTCAGCAAGCACGCAGGGATTCTATCCAAGCCCGTAGATTTCTTCACCTTTAAGCCTTTCAATTGTTTAAATACAAAACTCTCCGTTACTGGTAGTAGACACAATTTCTGATGCGTAAAGTTGTCACCGGATTGAACATAACTCGCGAGTGCCTACGGGCTGTTGAACGGTTTCCAAAAGCTTAGAGACGGTGTTTGTAAAGAAATTATTAAACTTCTCGGCAGTAGTTGACTTATCAGTAATAGAACAGCAAAAGTTAAAAAAGCCACGAAGCCAAAAGAAGAAACAAGAAGTGATCAAGAAAATGGTATATTGTTTCAAAATGTCAGTACTCGAATCCTTTTTATAAAATTTTCTTCTTCTTATTATTCTTTTTCTCTTATGTGTATCTGTAGTGTGGAGTTTAAACTGCTCAGTATTATCGTCTGTACCAGAGACTGTGTTCAACTGCGCGCACGTTTTTGTACTGTAGCTCAGTTGTTATCGAAGATAATGTAACTTAAATTTTTTCGCTGAGTTCCCTTTCTTGCTTGGAAAAACTTTCTTAATTGCTTTCCAAAAGGCCTTAGGGCTATCAAGATTTTCCTGAATTTCATTCCTATGATAGCGACGTCTTTCTTTCCTGATTTTATTTGACACTTGATTTCGTAGTCGCCGATAGGCATTCCAGTCCACCTCAGCTCCAGACCCTCTTGCTTTTCGTTGGAAAAAGTCCCGTTGATTCATAAGCTTTTTTGTTTCACCAGTGAGCCATGGACACTTCACTCCTCACACTATCTTTCGCTTATAAGGTGCGTGTCGATCACAAACATTCAAAAACAGCTCTTTCCAGTTACTCCAGGCAGTGTTTACATTTCTTTCTTTCAGAACATCATCCCACGGGATATCTCTTAGAACATCACAGAAAGCCAAAGGATTGTACTTTCCATAATTCCTGCATTCAATTGTCCTTGGTGGTAGTTTGCATGCATTAATTTTCCTCACTGCGATCAACATGTCGTGATCACTAAGGCTAGCTATATAGATGCAACAACATTAGTGAATGTTATATTTCCAGGAGAGTTGGAAGCAAACAAATCTAGCAAAGTGGAACTTTCTTTGGCAGTTCTTGTGGATTTGTCAATCAGCTGCATTAGACTAAAGTTCCTGAAAATTTCCTTTATAGTTCTTTAGTTTCCTTCGAACATGATTTCACTAAAAAATCACAATTAAAGTCACCCGTCATAATGAGTTCCTTGTTTTCTGCACTAGTTGACTCAAGAACATCCCTAAACGGAATCATAAAGTCTGTCTGAGAGGGGAGTCGATAGAAGGTTCCAAACAATATACCCTTAGTTTTGGGCAGAACAATCTCGAGCAAATGCATTCTCCAGGAAACTGTTGTTCCAGATCAACCCTCCGAATTATGGAGAGAGATTCTTTGACGAACACTGTGCAATCCCACCACCTTTACCGTTAGGTCGATCGCTTCTTAAAATCTAATAAGGTACAGAAAGGAAGAATTACTAAGAATTTGATTGTTTGCCATCGATAGACTTAAGACGGCATCGTTTAAAATGGTTGGAGATTTTGCCTTGCTCTGTGGAATAAGAAAGACAGTATTAGTATACATCTGTACCATCTGGATTTTTACTTCTTAACCTGTTGAGCTGGTTAATCCGATTTGACCCGACCCAGACCAGCTGACTTGCGTTCAGAGTTGCTCCGGTCCGACGCTTGCACCTGAATTTTTCTCTAACACAAAACTGAGAAAATGAAGAAACCAAAACAATCTTAGAGAAATTTCAAAGTTAAATTTCCCGTTTCTTTTAGGTTATCAAGATCCCGATGTCTTAGGTTTATTTATTCTGAAGTATTTCTTCATGGTAGAGATGTCCTATTTACATCTGTTGATAAGTTTGAGGATTTATTTTCTTCTAAATTAGATCCTTGCTGTGGCCGTTAGCAGTAAACCCAGCTCAAGGGACCGTCATCAGTGCCCTCTTAAGTCACCTGGGAAAGCGAAAACTCCGCCACATACGAGCCGCTTCCTCGTCAGAATTCACAATTGTAATCAGAATCAGACCACGTGTATGGCGTCTGGCAACGGACATTACAATTCACCTAACACCAGTAAGTGAGACAGCGAATTCTAGAGCTGTTACCATTATTTTAAAAGTAAATGGAGTGTTTTATCCTGATCCGAACGCGAGACGCGGTCTAGTAAGTTAAAACCAGCAGTGATAAAATACGAAACTGCAAGTTTATTAAACAGCTTGATCAAGTTGGGCTGCATGATGTAGATGTATCCATTTTTGTGGAATAATTATTATTAGGTTTTGATTAGTTCACCACAAAAGTTAGGAGCTAAAATTAGACAACAATTGTGTTCTATCATGTTTAAAGAGACTGATATCAACACTGGCCAACTCTTTTGGTACTCATCATCAATTCTAATTTACTCTTGGAAGTTAGGAAGAAAGCGAGAGAGGGTAACATTACAGAACTGATAGGCTTAGAGTTATATCCTCATCATCTTATCAAGTTCTTGATATTCTATAAAATTTCTCAACTAAAAACATTATGCACATTACCATAAACTAGGCTAAAAAATATTGGGGTTGTCCATAATCCTGCTTCAGTTATCAGGTACATGTATAGCATCGCAACGGGCCAGAGGCAAAAACTACACACACCATAAATAACGAATGGGTATTGCAATCTATAAGGATCAGCAAGAAATATATCGTACGCATTTCATTTAATTTCCAGTTATCGATGGGTATAATTTATTTTCCCAATATTCCGTTTCGGCAAAACTAACCTTCGTTATATGCAATTTCAAAAACCCTGTCTCTTCACTCATTACTCTTTGGCTTCAAAACAAAAAAAGGAAATGACTGACCACAACAAGAATTTTCAGGTTTTTAAATTCCTGGAAAAGACAATAAACAAGTCCTCCAATTTTAAGCTTTCTGTTTTTTTTGAAGAACTCAACATTCTAGAAGTGGGCAATACGCCTGATGCTGCTGTTGTGGTTTGTTTTCAAATAAAATACAATGGATCGAACTTTACCTTGAAAGTCATCTCACCTAGCCAAGTAATTTTCCAGGTAAGTGATCATGAATGGTAGTAATAATGATGGAAACTTTATTTGTCTTGTGAATGTATAAAAGTAAATCTCGCTACGTATAGGCAATCTGGGCTATACCAATTCCTATTTCAACCTTGAAAGATGTACTAGTAGGTTGCTCTAATAGCTATATTTATTACTTTTCTTTTGTCATTCATCATGTCTAAGAACGTGGAGCATTCGTCAGAGAAAACTCACTGGAACCTCATGGAGAGTGATGATGATGATAATAATTATTATAATAATCAACTTTTATTAATTGCTGTCGATATCTTAAATTGAAAGAAGGAGGCACTTTGTAGACTACAATAAAATTTAACCACAAATTCCTTTTACTAATTTGGTTTCAGAAACTAATGCCAGGCAAAGACTGCAAAGACTGCAAGAATAGCAATGCAACTTTGTTCAAAAGGGAGGTGAAAGAGAACGAGAAGGTCGGCGTAGCACGCTGGAATCCCTTCCAGTTCATCAGTCAAAAACGTGGTTTACCCGATGATGCTAAATTCCTGGCTGTAAATTGGAACCACCCTAACGGTTCGGATCCTTTATTTTTAACAAACGAAATTAATACACAAAATAGGTTTATATGTGACAATTGACTTGGTATTTCTTTGGACCTTCAATACTCGATACCTGACTGTAAAAGAATGAAACCCACTAATATCCATATTTCTGACAAATAATAATAGAGAAAAAAAATCGCCCTTTGCTTACTGTTTTGTGTCGTCTTTTACAGTGTAATAAAGCCAGCTCCAGAAGCTTACTTATTTAATCCGTTTTTAATTGTAATTTGCTGTGACTACTCTATTATAAAATAAAGTTTAACTTATTGGAAAAGACGTGCGTTATTTTCTGAATTTGTTTTTCTTCCACTATTTCAACTTCGAGTAAAATTTAGACCTTTGTTTGAGATCTCATGTAATGAACAGGTCCATTTTGGGCTGTGTATGGTCGAGCGTGGAAACAGATTCACCTTTTTGCGGGAAAGCGAGAGGAATGCACGCCAAAGAGTTCGTGGTGGCCTAAAACTCGGCTTTACGCGCGAACGGGTGATAACGAGAGCAAGGGTGTGACTCTGAATTTGCGTAGGCTCCGGGTGATATGTAGCTGGAGGCCGACAGACTATAAAAGATCTAGCCATTTCACCGAGTCAAGATGGTGTAGCTTAATAATAGACCTTTTTACCGATACGGCCGACATATTGAATTAATTCGATTTAAGGAGTATTATAGGATGCCCAGGGGGCATGAGCACATTTCGTTTGTATTTTTGAGCGCTTTTCGGGACATTTTTTCTCTAAGTTTTCTCAGAATAAGATTGTAATGAGCGAGAAGATCCTTGTGCCGTGTTTGGATGTAATAATGATCGCTTTTTTCTAGTTTAGTATTAGAAATATGGTCTCTCACTGTATATTTCTCGGGAAAAAGGCGATCATTATTATATCCAAACACGGCACAGGGATCTTTTTTCCCATTAAAATCTTATTCTAAGAAAAATTCAAGAAAAAATGTCCTGAAAAGCGTTAGAAAATACAAATGAAGTGTGCTCATGCCCCCTGGGCATCCTATAATACTCCTTAAATCGAATTAATTCAATATGGCCGCCGTATCGGTAAAAAGGTCTATTTGTACTATCAATTATCAGTATTCTGGAGTTGCATTTAATATATGTTATACTTGAAAAAATGGGCTGAAAATAAATTATTTCGAGTATTTGAAAGGTACGTCATCTTTTACATTACGCTTTTACAGAGCTCCTTTCTTATACAAACGATGCCTTAACATGATCTAGCCATGAGACTTAACTCCAAGGCATTGTGAAAGGTTTGAATCTAGGAGTCATTTCATTAGTAGGGTGAATCCTGAACAGGACTTTTGTCGTTGACTGTGACTGACGTTTCGACAACCATCTTCAGAGTCAAAGAAGACTGACGACTGACTTCAAAGATTGACTCTGACTCTAAACACTGACTCTGAAGATGACTACCGCACTGTCAATGACGACAGTGAGTGAGTCCTATTCAGGACTACGTTCACCCGGACGATCATCCTCAACCTACTAATCTAAACGCAATTGTTGCAATCTTTCTTTTACTAAGATGTCTTTAAATTCAATAGGTCAAGCCAGAGCGAACTGGTAAGGGCGAGTGGACTTGTAATGACACATGCTTCTGTCTCTACTGGGTAAATAGAAAGGTTTCTCATGGCAATGTTACGGAGTGAGGCGGGTAAACCCTGGTGAAAACTTTAAGACGGAATCCACCAGGAAATTGAGTAATTTTAATTTTCAGTGGACAAAAACCTTGTACCAGAATAATTTAAAGAATATTGAACTCTTTTTTACATTTTTCAAGGGCAAAGATGTAATTAGTGATCTGTAAGAACATTGTATCAGTATTTACTTTTATTTTATTTTATTTTTTCTCCATTCTTCCTTCATTTTATTTTATTTTTTTGCAACTGTTGTAAAACATCTATAATAATAACAATAAAAAAACCTGGCAACAGACTAAAAACAAAAAAATTCTGTAATAATAATGCCAAAGAAAATTTCCCATCGGAGTCCGAGAAAAGGAATATCAAATTTCACAAGAATAGTGAGAATACAGGTAAAATTCTGAAAATTTTATGTGTAAGATGTAATTTTGTGAAATTTGACATTCATTTTCTCGGGTTCCCATAAGAAATTTTCTTTGGTGTTATTACAGATAACTAATTATATCTACGGCCTTTGAAAAATGTGAAAAAGAATGCAACATTCTTTAATTAAACAAACTATTCTTGTACAAGGTTTTTTCCACTGAAAATTAAAATTACTCAATTTCCTAATGGATTCCATCTTAAAATCCTCACGAAATGCCCAGGGAAATTAGAGTGTCTGATTTTCGAGATGTTATTCATCCGAGATAAAAGGACCACATTAAACACTCAAGCGGACTCGTGCGAAACTGTTTATTTAATTTATTAATGTTTGTTCATCTTCTCGCTTAAATTTTACATGCACTTTTTGCACGGAATCATGTTAATTTGTTATCTTTTGATAATGATGACACGAAGCTATCGAAACGTCAAGTTTCTTTTATATCGTTGAGTTTTGTTTTATAATGAAAAGGTGAAATTTTAAAGTGACTAAGTCACAAAATTAATCAACAACAACAACAACAATAAGCTTTATTTGCATGACCATAACAAAGTATTACAGTATTGCAAAAGCTACTTGAAATTACTTATTGATTCCTTGTAAATTAAACATTTAAAATAATTTGAAACTTATCAATCATTGTTTATTTCTAACCATCAGTAGGATTAATTATTCCGGAGATAAGTTTGTCTCTCAATTCAAAGCAAGTTGATATAAATGAAATTAATTGGATGTTAATAAAATAGTCAGGAGAATTCATCAGATGTGATAATAAGGACTCATGTGATTGTAGTCGCAGAAACGGTATTTTAGGATCTAGTTTAGAGAAGAACATATCTCTTATGGAAGAAAAACTTGGACAATCTAATAAAAAGTGAGTTTCATCTTCAATTCTGTTACAATTGCAGAGATTGCATAACCTTTCGTCACGTGGTAGATTGTCGTATCTACCTGTCTCAATCCTAAGTTTGTGACTGCTTATTCTCAGTTTCACTAATGTTTTCCTAGAAGGGTTCTTTCTTGTTAAATCTAGGTAGACAGAAGGGCTATAATTCGTTTTGATTTTATAATAAAAGTTAAGTTTTTGTGAATGTTGAAGGGTATGATTCCAGTAAGTGATATATTTCTTTTGCATAAGATCTAAATCAAAGTTCAAACAGTGTGAACTTCCATCAAATCAAGAGAAACATTGAAATAATCGCTCAAAAAAGTTAGAAGAAATAATAAATGGCACAGCAAATCACACAAAGGGATGCTGGATTGGACAACCTTGAAGAAGATTGAAACGGATTGCAATTGTGGTTTTGAAAACTTGTTCACCTAACAGGTTTTCAAAGTTCAGTTTCGTTGTTTGTAACGATTGATATGATGTTTGGGCGACATCATATTTTGTTTAACACGAAGCATTTTCATTGTCATTGTCATTCACAGGTAATTTCTCGAGTTTCATAGCGAATAAGGACGCGTAGATGGCATTAGAGACATTAGAAACATAATGAATTAGGGCCTGTTTACATGGAGGTGGGGGACCCCAGGTAGGTGAGGTAACTCGCCTGCCTATATAATCTCTCACTTTAATGTGATCACGTTTACATGATAGGTGGGGTGACCCGCCAAGGCAGGTAGCGCGGTCTGCCAGACCGGGTAACCCTCTCAGCCGGGGTCACATTTTCCCATGTAAACGTTCAAGGTGGGTTAACCCGCCTAGCCGGGGTCCGATTCGTGATACATCAAATTCGCGAAAAATTCATTTTGGCGGTGGCTTTGCATCATTATTAAAGGTAGCAATAGAAAGCCACAGCACTGAAGGTTGCAGCAAGAGCAGCAAGTGAGTGTTGAAGAGCATTAATCGCCAAAACACGTGGTTTTCCAGCAATTTTCTTGTTTACGTGCTTAGCGACTATTCAATAATCTTGAGAAAGTGCACCCCAGGATGACGTGGTTGTAATATTGCATGCATGTCATTTTTGCCAATCACAAACGGCGAAATATTTTGAATGAATAATAATGAAAAAATGTTGAATCGTTACCAGTAAAGGGCCTGTGTCACGGTTTCTGTCTAAGGGCCTGTTTACATGGAGGTGGGGGACCCCAGGTAGGTGAGGTAACCCGCTTTGGTGGGGTCACCCGCCTGTCCATATGATCTCTCATTTTAATTTGATCACGTCTACATGATAGGTGGGGTGATCCGCCAAGGCGGGTAGCCCGGTCTGCCAGACCGGGTAACCCTCTCAGCCGGGGTCAAATTTTGCCATGTAAACGTTCAAGGTGGGGTAACCCGCCTGGCCGGGGTCGGATTCGTGATACATCAAATTCGCGCAAAATTCACTTTGGTGGTGGCTTTGCATCATTATTAAAGGAAACAATAGAAAGCCACAGCACGGAATGTTGCAGCAAGAGCAACAAGTGAGTGTTGAAGAGCATTAATCGCCAAAACACGTGGTTTGCCAGCATATTTCTTGTTTACGTGCTTAGCGACCATTCAATAATCTTGAGAAAGTGCACCCCAGGATGACGTGGTTGTAATATTGCATGTAAAGGAGGGTTATTGTTTTACCCCACCTAAGGGGGCTACCTCACCTACCTGGGGTCCCCCACCTCCATGTTAACAGGCCCTTAGGTTAGAAAACAATGGGACTATATGTCACGTTTTTATTTGCATGGTAAGAACAAAACCAAAAAAAATGCACTTTATTTGAGTGTCAATGTATTTAGCACGAAAGTACTTTACGGGGACAATGTTTTTTTTATGCAAAATTTATCCAGAGAAACTGTTTGGTGAAGCTCAAGAAAGAAAATGAAGACTTTTTACACTATAATCAAATTAAAAACGCTTCAAAATTCGCATTTTTCCAAAGGAGTTGGTCCATGGTTTTTGTAAAAAAATTGACATTTCTCGAACTATTGTTTTTATGCAGAATGAATCGAGAAAAAGTCCATGAAGAAGTTCTTAAAATAAAATGAAAACCTTTTTAGATTACAAAAACATCGATTTAAAACAGCCGCAAAATTTTCATTTCCCAAGGGGTTATAGTTCATGGTTTTAGTCCAAAAATTTTTCGAACGGGTTAGACCAAGGTTTTAGTCAAAATTCAAGGATTTTCCATCTTTTCTTTTGATGCAAAACAATTCGAGGAGAAGTGTTTGGTGAAGTTCTAGAAAGAGAATAAAGACTTTTTACACTATAAAATGATCGACTTAAAAAAAAGCTACCAAACTGCATTTTTCCAAAGGATACATTTAAGAAAGAAAACGAAGCCTTTTTAGACTATAAAAACATCTATTTAAAAAAGCTCCAAAGTTGGAATTTTTTTTAAAAAGCGTTAGTCCTTGGTTTTTGTTAAAAAGTTGACATTTTTCCAACTATTGTTTTAATGAAAAAGGCATCAAGGAAAAGTTTTTGGTGAAGACTTTTTAGACATCGAATTCAAAAAGCTCCAAAATTTGCATTTTTCCAAGGGCGTTAAGCCAAGGTTTTGGTAAAAAAATTGAGATTTTACCATCTTTTTTAAAATGCAAAATGGATCGAGAAAAAGTGTTTGGTGAAGTTCTAAATACAAAAAAGCTTCAAAATTTCCTTCGTTTTTTTAAAGCGGTCAGTCTATGGTATGAGTCAGAAATAGAGATTTATCCATATTTTGTTTTCATGCAAAATGGATGGAGAAAAAGTGTTTGGTGAAGTTCTAGAAAGAAAATGAAGACTTTTTTTGACTATAAATACACCGATTTCAAAAAGCTCCAAAATTTGCATTTTTCCAAAGGGGTTAGTCTATGGTTTTTGACGAAATTTTGGATTTTTCCGTCTTTTGTTTTCATGCAAAATGGATCGAGAAAAAGAGTTTGGTTAATTCCTAGAAAGAAAATGAAGGCTTTTTAGACTATAAAAGCATCGATTTTAAGCAGGTCCAAAATTTGCATTTTTCCGAAGGGTTTATAGTCCATATTTTAGTCATAAACTAAGATTTTATCATCTTTTGTTTTTATTTAAAAGGGATCTAGAAAAAGTGTTCGGTGAAGTTCTAGAAAGAAAATAAAACTCTTTAGACTGTAAAAACCTTTATTTTAAAAGGCCCCCAATTTTTTTTTTAAAATTGGTTTAGTCCATTATTTTAGTCAAAAATCGAGATTTTTCCATGTTTTGTTTTTATGAAAAATTTACCGTGAAAAAGTGTTTGATAAAGTTCTACAAAGAAAAAGAAGACTTTTTTGTCTTTAAAAGCATCGATTCAAAAAAACCTAAGTTTGTATTTTTTTTTCTGATGTCCATAGTTTTTATGACAAATTGAGATTTCTCCAAGTTTTGCTTTTATGCAAAATGGATCTAGAAAAAGCGTTTGGTGAAATTCTAGAAAGAAAATGAAGACATTTTAGACGATAAGAAGATTGATTTAAAAAAGCCCCTAAATTTGCATTTTGCCATAGTATTTTTAAAAATTGAGATTTTTCAATCTTTTGTTTTCATGAGAAATGGATTGAGAAAAACTGTTTGGTATAAAATTGCTGAAAGAAAATGAAGACTTTTTAGACTATAGAAACATTGAATTAAAAAAGACTCCAAACTTTGCATTTTTCCAAAAAGGGGTTAGTCCATGGTTTTAATCAAAAATCAAGATTTTTTCGTGTTTTGCTTTTAGGCAAAATGGATTGTGAAAAGGAGTTTGCTAAAGTGCTACAAGCAAAATGAAGACTTTTTCGACTATAAAAACATCGACTTAGAAAAGTCCCAAAATTTGCATTTTTCTAAATGGGTTAGTCCATGGTTTTTGTAAAAAAAAATTGACATTTTTCCAACTATTGTTTTTATGCAAGATGGATCGCGAAAAGCTCATTGGTCAAGTTCTAGAGAGATAATCAAGTCTTCTTATACTAGAACAATATTTATTTAAATGAGCCCCAAAATTTGCATTTTTCCAATGGGGTTAGTTCATGGTTTTTGTCAGAAAACCAACCCTTGTTTTTGTGCAATATGGATCGTTAAAAACTAATTAAGTTAATTAATTAAAGTTAATTAAGTAAAGTTCTAGAAATAAAATGAAAACTTTTTGGACTAGAACAATATCGATTTAATAGAGCTACAAAACTGATCCTTACGGCAGGAAGAGTAATGGAAAAAATACCGAAAGAAAACAAAAATAAATAGAGAATAATACATGGTCGCGCGGAGATATGGAATTTATCTTCGAGTGTTCACATCGATATCGAACGAGTGAGCGCAGCGAACGAGTGAGATATCGAATGTGAACACGAGCAGATAAATTCCATATCTCCAAGCGTCCATGTATTATTCTGTTTATTATATAAACAAGAAACAGCCATTCCTTAAACCAAAACCATGCCATATAGTCGAGAACCCGATAAATGTAATTCATTGTTTAAAATACTCCAGTGTAAACTCGGAGCTTTACAAAGTACAGTAAAAAATAAATACAAATATTAAAAATGTCCGGTGTCTTGTTCAAAATATAAAAGACGAGATAAATGGTTAAAATGTTCTCAAACTATCAAATATCAATAATTTCACATGTAAAAATATCGTATTTTTACGTGTGTTCAGATACCACATTTCTCGGTGGTAGAAATCCTTGTAAAACACTACAGTTTATATAATAAAGTGGTGAATTATATTTGCGCGGTATTTCTGCTTGCAACGCGAACCTTCAACGGGGACTATAAAAGAAAAATGAATATAGATTTTTCTTTGTACTTCCATTGGTTCCATCAAGAACAGTTTGAAATTGCTTCGGCACCAGGTAATGACATTACCCTGCGAGAAGAGGTCCTTCGATCTTCCTAATGATGTCATTCATACTCAGCACAGCCACTTTCTACGACGAAGCAAATTCAAACGGACCGTATAATTCTGATCAACTTAACAGGGGCACCCAAAGACGATTTCCTCCTAGATGCATACATTGAAAACACTTTTCAGGCTATCCAGAGTACTTTTAGATCTCTAGAAATGCATTCTAAGCGGCGCTATAAGATTTGTATTTGCTCGGTCATCCTAGGCGCACTTGAGTGTTTTCGAAATTACAATGGCTTTAGTATTATTTTCCCGAAATTTTGGATGCAGTTTAACATATTGCGAAAGTGAGAATTTTTCTGATTCCCCTCTCCATCACATTTTTGAATCCGACAATTCTACGTTTCCTTTCTTTTACAAAAAAATTGCCCCACCAGGGGAGTAAAATGAGAAAAATTAAACTTCGGAAAATTGTAGGGAATTTATTAGAAACGCTTCGAAAATGTGCAAGAATGGAAACGGTCATCTAGAAATTTTTAGCTGTCCTCAAGTAATAGAAACTACGTTTTAGGCAATATTTGCTTCTCCAAAAAGATATTTTACAGAAAAGAGTCGTTGAGTGCCTCTGACGTAAGTTTGTTGATCTACAGCAAATTTAGTAAATTCACATGAAAATTGAAGATCACGTCTCGTTAGACAAATCGTGACTGGGATGGTTTTAAAACCGGCGGCAAATCACAAAATTGCTGTTAAAAACACGAGAAACTTTAGAGGATCCACCTAAACAGACCTTATCAAATGCTTAAAAAGTCTTAAGAAAGGTGATCTCCGCAAATGTCACAGGCTACTGAGAAAGTCAAAGTGCTTCTTAGCGGGGTTAAATAGCACTAAGTGCCCTTTTTTTTAGGAATAAGAAAGGCGTTTGCTTTTTCAGGATAGACGACGGAACGTGTTATGTATTAGCATTTGTTTACTTCGATGGGGACACTTCGTACGTTACAAGCGTTTGTTAAATTTTCTTCTGCCGTACTTTCACATGGTCCCATAATAGCTTCGTATAGCAGTTAAAGAAAAGGAAAATAAACATGCAGACATACACTCTGTATCTTCCTTTAATTTTTCATTCATAACATTTAGAGGAAACATTAAGGGACAGTCAGAGCTAGGAAAAAACCACTTTCTTTTCCTGCGTCGGCCGACCAGCCCCCTCTCTTTCTCAAGGCTATCCGCTCTAAGATTCGAATGGCCGGTAAAACACACTTCACGACTCCCATTCTGTTCGTTACGGCAAGCCAAGAATAACCTTTTGAGGTTGCCTTTCAAGCCCATAGCCGTCAACAAAAAAATCGCTTATCGCTTATTTACAAATCGCTTACCGGTAATAGATCGGTAATGGTCGATTATTTATTTTGAAAGTTGACCTCTAGCTGGAGCTCTACATGCACGAAACTCTGAATGCCACGCATAGCTTCAATAAATGATGGTCACTGAGCAATGAACGCGTTGTCTTGCTTTGCTAGTTCGCTGAGGTAAACACATAGAATAAAGCTGCAAAATATAATGACTCTCTGCAGACATGGCCAATGGGAAATTTGAATTCGTGCAACATGGAATAGAATGTGACAAAGTCGTGCAAACAAACTGCATTTTTGCTTCTTACTGTAGATGGACTTGTGCCCCTCAAAATGGGAAATACGTTGTTTATACCGGATTTGTCTTGCCCAACAGTGCCGAAATTGACCTGGGGTTCTTACCATTTGACAGAAAATTTCGGAAATTCCGGATGGAAGGTAAATGGTAAGGTCACTTTTCGGAAATTCCAACCGAAAATTGAGGAGTACGTTTTGAGGTAGTCCCTTCATTCCGGTTGGTACGAACCAAACGGAATGTTGCTTACCATTAACCAATTTGTCGGTTCCTTCTCGGTTTCAGACTCACGCTACACAAATTCGCCCTTTTTTTGGATTCAAAGCGTAACGGATGTGGTATTTCTACGGTAAACTGGTAAATCGCTTACCATTATGCTTTCGACACCCCAACCGGATTTTTGTGGCAAATGGTAATCACCCCCTGGCGTAGTTTTTTTGTTGGATGAGGTCCAACCTTGGCTTTAGTCAGAAGCGCGGAATGTGAAATTTTTGCGGGTTGTTCAGTTTAAAAGAATTCTCCTTAATTTTCAATGAAACCTCTTTGTTTTTAACTTTAGACTGTAGTGTTAAGGTTATAAAGGCAACAAAAATTTCTCGCATAAATGAAAATTTGATCATTTGTACATGTCTAATTCTTTCAGACTTCGACAACAGCAGTTGTGCGTGCGACGTCAAAGAGGATAATCTCTCCCTAACCCGATTTCTTTGTGTTTGCGTTTAATTTAGGCGTGAGGTACTTGAAGTAGGGCCTTTTCGTGCTTTAGAATTTCCCTATACTGACCACGAAATAGGATGTACACGATACTTAGACACAAAATGGGAGGTTTTTGAAAACAAACTCATTTATCTGTGGGTTTATTTAACTGTACAAATATTTTTTTTTGTCAGCGCTTTCGCTTCTTAATTGACACTTCTCATCAAGATAAACGGAGTGGTTGTTTGATTTCCATTTGTTTAATTTTGTTTTGAGGACTTCGTCGAAAATACTGAGCCCTAAAACGGATTTTGAGTTTGTTTTAGTAAATTCTAGTGAGGTCCAAGTAGGAAAAGGAGTTTCGTCCTAGTGAAACCCATATCTGGAATGCGATTTCGAATGGTAACGAAGCATCAAAATTTTAAGTATAAGCAGTGATAACGGCCAGTATCAAAAACGGATGAATCGGCCGAGACGGCCCGTTTCATGAAACACTTATCTCCTTTGTGTTAGGCGATCCTCATTGTAAGCGTGATATAATTTCAAATTTGTTTATATGTACTTAAGATTATGTTAAGAGTCAACCATCACTAGGCGGGATTCCCTTGGCCCAGTTCAACGGGTTAGTTGTTGATTTTAAAACTTGAACAAAACAAGACGCGAAAAGAAAAGTTTTAAAAAATAAGGGAATATTTATCAATCCCTGAGGTCGGTTAAGTCAACATTGTCTCTGAGAGCTCATGCTGAAAGTGTTGGACGCCGCTGATGTGAACATTGTTGTGAGATGTAGTCAGTCATGTTAAAAATCTTTTATCTATTTCTCATTCCTTTTGGGCTAGAAATCAGTGTCGTTGAAAATGCCCAGGTGCAATAGGGCTACATATATAGAGGATATTACATGGCCACGCGGAGGTACGAAATTTCTCTTCGAGTGTTGAAATATTTTTTTCAACACGAGAAGAGAAATTTCGTATCCCCAAGCGACCATGTAATATTCTATTTATTACATAAACACCAATGAAATGCCAAACCATTTTACTTAAATAGTTTTTTGGCCTGAAAGGTGCGGTTTATCATGAAGCCATAGCAATGGTGATTCTTTACATGTTATTTTCACATGTGAAGATATCAAGCTTTTACGCAAAAGCTAACTTGGTATTTCATTGGTGTTTATACAATAAATCATTTTATATCTTAATTGTTGAGCTTTGATGAGGAGAAGCTGTGACCGCTTCAACTCACCCCTTGGTCTGTCGGATGACTAAACAAATACAGTTGAAAGCTCGATAAAACGATAATCTTCGCCTCATAAAATACATATAGTCGAACCTCCATGTGCGACGACGTGCACCTCTTGCTAGCGCCACCTCTCGTAAGCGACCTCAAACCCTTCTCATTTTGGATGGCCGCTTAGGCGAGTTTCGACTTTAAACGAAAAAAAAAACCCATCGATATTAGGAAATCTCGTTAAGTGAACGTATTTTGCCAATCTCTTGGCCCTTATATCAAGGTTTAACTGCTTTTAATGGACAATGTTAAGAAAACAGAGCTGTTTTCTAGCTGCACTTGGTAGAGGGAAAACAATTTATTTTAAACAGTGTTCAACCAATCAGCATTTAGCACTGATTAAGCTTTGGTGGAACGGATCATCACGTTTACCCTTGCGGCAAAAAGGAAATATCAGCATTTGCACAAAATTAGTTTCGAATAGGTTAGACACTATGAATTTCAAATTTTCATAGTTTTGGCCTTAAAACAATTTTCCTCAGAGCACAGCCTTAGGCCATGAATGTTGCATCTGTTTTACTTGAAAGGAAATGTTTGAAAACTCGTATCATTTTCACTTTCATAACTGTTTCACTGTTGATAATCAATCTCAGTACAAACCTTCATTTTTCGTAGAAAAAGAATGGCTTGCTTTAGTTTGCTAATTACATTGTTTACTCCACTGATTTTCTGCTCAGTTAGGAAGGTGTTGTTTGTTGCTCTTAACTCATGTACATCCTAATCCTTAAAAGATACACCCACATACACGGAAAGTTTCCTAGGAGGGACCTAAGATATAAAACCTCAACTTTACTACAAAGAATACGACTTTTACTGTCATTTGCTCTTTAAGGAAATCACACTTTGTTGCAAAGATGCCTTTTAGATGTGAAATGACTTCTTTACTTTAATTTATCTCGAGTTAAATAGCAGAAAGGCGGTCACAGTTTGATTCTGCCTTCACTTTGTAATAAAAATGTCTTCAGTAAAGTTTCCTCTAATCTTTACTTTGCATTAATCAAATCCCACGAGCGGCCTCCTCGAGCGCCGTCTTCCGTTTAGAAAACCACGGTGTTTGTATCATTTTTATCGCCAACGGAAGGGATTTTCTCTCTCTTAGTAAGTGCTAAAATAGAGACTTGCAAAAAAGCCGTTGTTTTCTTTGACTTCGTTGCGGAAAAGTCGGTTAACGTTTCATACTTGTTAACAAGTGTAAGATGGGTTGTCCATCTTATAAAAGGAGGCTTCTTTGGAAAGTACTTCATGCACCGACTCGCTTACCAAACAAGTCATCGAGAGCCAAGAGAACAGTCAACTAGATTCATCTGTAGAGACAAACCATGGAAAAACTTTGTGTTTGTTTAGTGGTAAGTGTAGAGTTAAAAACTTTTTTCTTTTTTGTGTAAAAAAAGGGAATTGGCTTTTTCGATTGTTTTAAGGGTGACAATGATTTGAACGCTTTCCTCGATCACCAGTTTCTTTTCCTCATATACTCATCAAGAATGGACTGTCCATTTAGGCTTATATCAGTTTCATTACACTTTTGTCTCGCGAGTCTTTGGCGGGTGCCAAACGTCATGAATTCCGTCTTCTTCATGTTGAGAACAAGTTTATTGTAGTGAAGCCACTGCGATGAATTAGCTAGAACAAGGTTCAACTTAAGTTCAATGTCCGAGGTGGATGTGGAAGACAGATAGATCACTGTGTCGTCCGCCTACATCATGGTGTTGGAGAATTGGATACAGGACGGTAGGTGGTTTATATAAAGAGTGAATAGTACAGGGCTAAGGATGCTGTCTTGCGGCACGCCACTAAGGACAGGCATTGGACTGGATAGTTCATCTTCGACACAAACAGCCTGAGTTCTGTTAGTAAGGTAGCTCGTCAACCACGCGACAGAGTTTTCCTCCAAACCAAATCTTTTAAGCTTGCATATGAGCCCTTTTTTAGATCGATAAATAAGGCCCCGGTTAGTTTTCCCGCGCCTGTGCTTCTTCTAATTGTGTCACAGAAATATGTTACCGCTGTCTGCGTTGAATGGTGTCGTCTAAACCCCAATTGAAACGAATTTAATAGGCCATGTTGATTTAAGTACTGTTGAAGTTGAAAATTTTACGGCTTTTTCAGCAATTTTTGAAATTACTGGTAGGATCGAGATAGGCCGGTAATTATCCATAACTTCCCGTCCACCTGATTTGTGCAGAGGAACAACTCTTGCCTGCTTCCATTCATCTGGTAGAATGCTTGCGGTCAAAGAGAGATTTACAAGGAAAGTTACTGACTGGGTGACAGCAGCACTGTCTTTCAGCAAGCACGCAGGGATTCTATCCAAGCCCGTAGATTTCTTCACCTTTAAGCCTTTCAATTGTTTAAATACAAAACTCTCCGTTACTGGTAGTCGGACACAATTTCTGATGCGTAAAGTTGTCACCGGATTGAACATAACTCGCGAGTGCCTACGGGCTGTTGAACGGTTTCCAAAAGCTTAGAGACGGCGTTTGTAAAGAAATTATTAAACTTCTCGGCAGTAGTTGACTTATCAGTAATAGAACAGCAAAAGTTAAAAAAGCCACGAAGCCAAAAGAAGAAACAAGAAGTGATCAAGAAAATGGTATATTGTTTCAAAATGTCAGTACTCGAATCCTTTTTATAAAATTTTCTTCTTATTATTATTCTTTTTCTCTTATGTGTATCTGTAGTGTGGAGTTTAAACTGCTCAGTATTATCGTCTGTACCAGAGACTGTGTTCAACTGCGCGCACGTTTTTGTACTGTAGCTCAGTTGTTATCGAAGATAATGTAACTTAAATTTTTTCGCTGAGTTCCCTTTCTTGCTTGGAAAAACTTTCTTAATTGCTTTCCAAAAGGCCTTAGGGCTATCAAGATTTTCCTGAATTTCATTCCTATGATAGCGACGTCTTTCTTTCCTGATTTTATTTGACACTTGATTTCGTAGTCGCCGATAGGCATTCCAGTCCACCTCAGCTCCAGACCCTCTTGCTTTTCGTTGGAAAAAGTCCCGTTGATTCATAAGCTTTTTTGTTTCACCAGTGAGCCATGGACACTTCACTCCTCACACTATCTTTCGCTTATAAGGTGCGTGTCGATCACAAACATTCAAAAACAGCTCTTTCCAGTTACTCCAGGCAGTGTTTACATTTCTTTCTTTCAGAACATCATCCCACGGGATATCTCTTAGAACATCACAGAAAGCCAAAGGATTGCACTTTCCATAATTCCTGCATTCAATTGTCCTTGGTGGTAGTTTGCATGCATTAATTTTCCTCACTGCGATCAACATGTCGTGATCACTAAGGCTAGCTATATAGATGCAACAACATTAGTGAATGTTATATTTCCAGGAGAGTTGGAAGCAAACAAATCTAGCAAAGTGGAACTTTCTTTGGCAGTTCTTGTGGATTTGTCAATCAGCTGCATTAGACTAAAGTTCCTGAAAATTTCCTTTATAGTTCTTTAGTTTCCTTCGAACATGATTTCACTAAAAAATCACAATTAAAGTCACCCGTCATAATGAGTTCCTTGTTTTCTGCACTAGTTGACTCAAGAACATCCCTAAACGGAATCATAAAGTCTGTCTGAGAGGGGAGTCGATAGAAGGTTCCAAACAATATACCCTTAGTTTTGGGCAGAACAATCTCGAGCAAATGCATTCTCCAGGAAACTGTTGTTCCAGATCAACCCTCCGAATTATGGAGAGAGATTCTTTGACGAACACTGTGCAATCCCACCACCTTTACCGTTAGATCGATCGCTTCTTAAAATCTAATAAGGTACAGAAAGGAAGAATTACTAAGAATTTGATTGTTTGCCATCGATAGACTTAAGACGGCATCGTTTAAAATGGTTGGAGATTTTGCCTTGCTCTGTGGAATAAGAAAGACAGTATTAGTATACATCTGTACCATCTGGATTTTTACTTCTTAACCTGTTGAGCTGGTTAATCCGATTTGACCCGACCCAGACCAGCTGACTTGCGTTCAGAGTTGCTCCGGTCCGACGCTTGCACCTGAATTTTTCTCTAACACAAAACTGAGAAAATGAAGAAACCAAAACAATCTTAGAGAAATTTCAAAGTTAAATTTCCCGTTTCTTTTAGGTTATCAAGATCCCGATGTCTTAGGTTTATTTATTCTGAAGTATTTCTTCATGGTAGAGATGTCCTATTTACATCTGTTGATAAGTTTGAGGATTTATTTTCTTCTATATTAGATCCTTGCTGTGGCCGTTAGCAGTAAACCCAGCTCAAAGGACCGTTATCAGTGCCCTCTTAAGTCACCTGGGAAATCGAAAACTCCGCCACATACGAGCCGCTTCCTCGTCAGAATTCACAGTTGTAATCAGAATCAGACCACGTGTATGGCGTCTGGCAACGGACATTACAATTCACCTAACACCAGTAAGTGAGACAGCGAATTCTAGAGCTGTTACCATTATTTTAAAAGTAAATGGAGTGTTTTATCCTGATCCGAACGCGAGACGCGGTCTAGTAAGTTAAAACCAGCAGTGATAAAATACGAAACTGCAAGTTTATTAAACAGCTTGATCAAGTTGGGCTGCATGATGTAGATGTATCCATTTTTGTGGAATAATTATTATTAGGTTTTGATTAGTTCACCACAAAAGTTAGGAGCTAAAATTAGACAACAATTGTGTTCTATCATGTTTAAAGAGACTGATATCAACACTGGCCAACTCTTTTGGTACTCATCATCAATTCTAATTTACTCTTGGAAGTTAGGAAGAAAGCGAGAGAGGGTAACATTACAGAACTGATAGGCTTAGAGTTATATCCTCATCATCTTATCAAGTTCTTGATATTCTATAAAATTTCTCAACTAAAAACATTATGCACATTACCATAAACTAGGCTAAAAAATATTGGGGTTGTCCATAATCCTGCTTCAGTTATCAGGTACATGTATAGCATCGCAACGGGCCAGAGGCAAAAACTACACACACCATAAATAACGAATGGGTATTGCAATCTATAAGGATCAGCAAGAAATATATCGTACGCATTTCATTTAATTTCCAGTTATCGATGGGTATAATTTATTTTCCCAATATTCCGTTTCGGCAAAACTAACCTTCGTTATATGCAATTTCAAAAACCCTGTCTCTTCACTCATTACTCTTTGGCTTCAAAACAAAAAAAGGAAATGACTGACCACAACAAGAATTTTCAGGTTTTTAAATTCCTGGAAAAGACAATAAACAAGTCCTCCAATTTTAAGCTTTCTGTTTTTTTTGAAGAACTCAACATTCTAGAAGTGGGCCATACGACTGATGCTGCTGTTGTGGTTTGTTTTCAAATAAAATACAATGGATCGAACTTTACCTTGAAAGTCATCTCACCTAGCCAAGTAATTTTCCAGGTAAGTGATCATGAATGGTAGTAATAATGATGGAAACTTCATTTGTCTTGTGAATGTATAAAAGTAAATCTCGCTACGTATAGGCAATCTGGGCTATACCAATTCCTATTTCAACCTTGAAAGATGTACTAGTAGGTTGCTCTAATAGCTATATTTATTACTTTTCTTTTGTCATTCATCATGTCTAAGAACGTGGAGCATTCGTCAGAGAAAACTCACTGGAACCTCATGGAGAGTGATGATGATGATAATAATTACTATAATAATCAACTTTTATTAATTGCTGTCGATATCTTAAATTGAAAGAAGGAGGCACTTTGTAGACTACAATAAAATTTAACCACAAATTCCTTTTACTAATTTGGTTTCAGAAACTAATGCCAGGCAAAGACTGCAAAGACTGCAAGAATAGCAATGCAACTATGTTCAAAAAGATAGTCAAACGGAACGAGAAGGTCGGCGTAGCAGGCTGGAATCCCGTCCAGTTCATCAGTCAAAAACGTGGTTTACCCGATGATGCTAAATTCCTGGCTGTAAATTGGAACCACCCTAACGGTTCGGATCCTTTATTTTTAACAAACGAAATTAATACACAAAATAGGTTTATATGTGACCATTGACTTGGTATTTCTTTGGACCTTCAATACTCGATACCTGACTGTAAAAGAATGAAACCCACTGATATCCATATTTCTGACAAATAATAATAGAGAAAAAAAATCGCCCTTTGCTTACTGTTTTGTGTCGTCTTTTACAGTGTAATAAAGCCAGCTCCAGAAGCTTACTTATTTAATCCGTTTTTAATTGTAATTTGCTGTGACTACTCTATTATAAAATAAAGTTTAACTTATTGGAAAAGACGTGCGTTATTTTCTGAATTTGTTTTTCTTCCACTATTTCAACTTCGAGTAAAATTTAGACCTTTGTTTGAGATCTCATGTAATGAACAGGTCCATTTTGGGCTGTGTATGGTCGAGCGTGGAAACAGATTCACCTTTTTGCGGGAAAGCGAGAGGAATGCACGCCAAAGAGTTCGTGGTGGCCTAAAACTCGGCTTTACGCGCGAACGGGTGATAACGAGAGCAAGGGTGTGACTCTGAATTTGCGTAGGCTCCGGGTGATATGTAGCTGGAGGCCGACAGACTATAAAAGATCTAGCCATTTCACCGAGTCAAGATGGTGTAGCTTAATAATAGACCTTTTTACCGATACGGCCGACATATTGAATTAATTCGATTTAAGGAGTATTATAGGATGCCCAGGGGGCATGAGCACATTTCGTTTGTATTTTTGAGCGCTTTTCGGGACATTTTTTCTCTAAGTTTTCTCAGAATAAGATTGTAATGAGCGAGAAGATCCTTGTGCCGTGTTTGGATGTAATAATGATCGCTTTTTTCTAGTTTAGTATTAGAAATATGGTCTCTCACTGTATATTTCTCGGGAAAAAGGCGATCATTATTATATCCAAACACGGCACAGGGATCTTTTTTCCCATTAAAATCTTATTCTAAGAAAAATTCAAGAAAAAATGTCCTGAAAAGCGTTAGAAAATACAAATGAAGTGTGCTCATGCCCCCTGGGCATCCTATAATACTCCTTAAATCGAATTAATTCAATATGGCCGCCGTATCGGTAAAAAGGTCTATTTGTACTATCAATTATCAGTATTCTGGAGTTGCATTTAATATATGTTATACTTGAAAAAATGGGCTGAAAATAAATTATTTCGAGTATTTGAAAGGTACGTCATCTTTTACATTACGCTTTTACAGAGCTCCTTTCTTATACAAACGATGCCTTAACATGATCTAGCCATGAGACTTAACTCCAAGGCAATTGTGAAAGGTTTGAACCTAGGAGTCATTTCATTAGTAGGGTGAATCCTGAACAGGACTTTTGTCGTTGACTGTGACTGACGTTTCGACAACCATCTTCAGAGTCAAAGAAGACTGACGACTGACTTCAAAGATTGACTCTGACTCTAAACACTGACTCTGAAGATGACTACCGCACTGTCAATGACGACAGTGAGTGAGTCCTATTCAGGACTACGTTCACCCGGACGATCATCCTCAACCTACTAATCTAAACGCAATTGTTGCAATCTTTCTTTTACTAAGATGTCTTTAAATTCAATTGGTCAAGCCAGAGCGAACTGGTAAGGGCGAGTGGACTTGTAATGACATATGCTTCTGTCTCTATTGGGTAAATAGAAAGGTTTCTCATGGCAATGTTACGGAGTGAGGCGGGTAAACCCTGGTGAAAACTTTAAGACGGAATCCACCAGGAAATTGAGTAATTTTAATTTTCAGTGGACAAAAACCTTGTACCAGAATAATTTAAAGAATATTGAACTCTTTTTTACATTTTTCAAGGGCAAAGATGTAATTAGTGATCTGTAAGAACATTGTATCAGTATTTACTTTTATTTTATTTTATTTCTTTCTCCATTCTTCCTTCATTTTATTTTATTTTTTTGCAACTGTTGTAAAACATCTATAATAATAACAATAAAAAAACCTGGCAACAGACTAGAAACAAAAAAATTCTGTAATAATAATGCCAAAGAAAATTTCCCATCGGAGTCCGAGAAAAGGAATATCAAATTTCACAAGAATAGTGAGAATACAGGTAAAATTCTGAAAATTTCATGTGTAAGATGTAATTTTGTGAAATTTGACATTCATTTTCTCGGGTTCCCATAAGAAATTTTCTTTGGTGTTATTACAGATAACTAATTATATCTACGGCCTTTGAAAAATGTGAAAAAGAATGCGACATTCTTTAATTAAACAAACTATTCTTGTACAAGGTTTTTTCCACTGAAAATTAAAATTACTCAATTTCCTAATGGATTCCATCTTAAAATCCTCACGAAATGCCCAGGGAAATTAGAGTGTCTGATTTTCGAGATGTTATTCATCCGAGATAAAAGGACCACACTAAACACTCAAGCGGACTCGTGCGAAACTGTTTATTTAATTTATTAATGTTTGTTCATCTTCTCGCTTAAATTTTACATGCACTTTTTGCACGGAATCATGTTAATTTGTTATCTTTTGATAATGATGACACGAAGCTATCGAAACGTCAAGTTTCTTTTATATCGTTGAGTTTTGTTTTATAATGAAAAGGTGAAATTTTAAAGTGACTAAGTCACAAAATTAATCAAAGTTCAAACAGTGTGAACTTCCATCAAATCAAGAGAAACATTGAAATAATCGCTCAAAAACGTTAGAAGAAATAATAAATGGCACAGCAAATCACACAAAGGGATGCTGGATTGGACAACCTTGAAGAAGATTGAAACGGATTGCAATTGTGGTTTTGAAAACTTGTTCACCTAACAGGTTTTCAAAGTTCAGTTTCGTTGTTTGTAACGATTGATAGGATGTTTGGGCGACATCATATTTTGTTTAACACGAAGCATTTTCATTGTCATTGTCATTCACAGGTAATTTCTCGAGTTTCATAGCGATTAAGGACGCGTAGATGGCATTAGAGACATTAGAAACATAATGAATTAGGGCCTGTTTACATGGAGGTGGGGGACCCCAGGTAGGTGAGGTAACTCGCCTGCCTATATAATCTCTCACTTTAATTTGATCACGTTTACATGGTAGGTGGGGTGACCCGCCAAGGCAGGTAGCGCGGTCTGCAAGACCGGGTAACCCTCTCAGCCGGGGTCACCTTTTCCCATGTAAACGTTCAAGGTGGGGTAACCCGCCTAGCCGGGGTCCGATTCGTGATACATCAAATTCGCGCAAAATTCATTTTGGCGGTGGCTTTGCATCATTATTAAAGGTAGCAATAGAAAGCCACAGCACTGAAGGTTGCAGCAAGAGCAGCAAGTGAGTGTTGAAGAGCATTAATCGCCAAAACACGTGGTTTTCCAGCAATTTTCTTGTTTACGTGCTTAGCGACTATTCAATAATCTTGAGAAAGTACACCCCAGGATGACATGGTTGTAATATTGCATGCATGTCATTTTTGCCAATCACAAACGGCGAAATATTTTGAATGAATGATAATAAAAAAATGTTGAATCATTACCAGTAAAGGGCCTGTGTCACGGTTTCTGTCTAAGGGCCTGTTTACATGGAGGTGGGGGACCCCAGGTAGGTGAGGTAACCCGCTTTGGTGGGGTCACCCGCCTGTCCATATGATCTCTCATTTTAATTTGATCACGTCTACATGATAGGTGGGGTGATCCGCCAAGGCGGGTAGCCCGGTCTGCCAGACCGGGTAACCCTCTCAGCCGGGGTCAAATTTTGCTATGTAAACGTTCAAGGTGGGGTAACCCACCTGGCCGGGGTCGGATTCGTGATACATCAAATTCGCGCAAAATTCACTTTGGTGGTGGCT
>NC_133203.1:1565220-1662720 GCF_958299795.1 Porites lutea
GGCAGTTCGTTGTTAGCTGGGAGCGATACTTCGTTAAGATTCAGATTCATAATTGGAGATTGACTTTGCACCACCACGGGAATGCTCCTCCCTCTTTGTTCAATCAATAAAGAGTTCATTCGCTGAAATTGAATTGGTGGTCATGCGTTACGCGAACCCCTGCAGAAATACGGCATATAGTGTTTTAGAAGGCGCTACCTACCCTGTGATATTTGCAAACGCAAACCAGATTACCTGATAGGAATGGAGCCCTCCTTTATCGTTTTCATTTTTATAGATTAAGAATCACACGTCAAATTTCAAATTCTTAGGGTATAACTGCCATGCAACGTGTGTGACAGGCTCTTTATGGGTAATTCTTTAATTTCATTAGCTTTTATTTAAATGGCCACCCTGAAAAATTTTGACTGCGCTCTTAAAAGTTAGAAAAATAACCTCAGTTTGAAACTTGACCTAGATAGAGAAATCAATTTAAAATCGAACTTAAAATGAAAGTCACCAATAATGTGGGAAGTGCTAGAAAGCGAGAGTGCCCATCGCTCAAGGTTTCAAGGGCTGCACCGTTAACACTAATTTAAAAAATCCTTGCTTTTCAATAGTTAAATGGACAGTGCGACACCAGTTCACTGAAACAAAGAGAATCTTTTTATTACCAAGAACAAAGAGTCTTGAATTATTTATAACTAAACTCGAAGAAAGCATCACTGAAAAGATAATCATAACCTATTGGTGGTGTTGTTACGAAGAAGATTTTTGGAGGAAAAACGTGAAAAATATACGGTACGTCTGGAATGTTTTACAGATATCGATTCAAAGTATACGCAAATTTAAAATTTTGACCTAACTAAATGAAGTTTATGTGCATATGTTTGGTTGCGTTTCGATTATTGTATTCTTCACGCTCTTAGAATACCCTCACATCTTCCAATAACTGTAGTTAAATTAACCTTATCTACTGCTTCTGATTTTAGGGACGTATTTTTAGATCCTAGAATGTAAAATTTCAAGTTCACGAAAATTTGTAGAAAGTTGTTCTATAGAAATTTTGGTTCGAAGAAAGTGAGGTTATACAGCGAGGTTAGAGGAGTCGTTCAGCTTTCAAACACTTTTGATATGAGTTATCACATTTCATTAGTTATGTTCTCTTCATTTTGACAGATGAACCAGACATTGTTGACAATAGGACTACTTTTTACTGTAGTCTTGCTTTTCACGACATGGACAGAAGCAAAAGGAAAACATCACCGTAAGTCGAAATTTAATTTGGATACTGATTAAAGTGAAACCTCGATATAACCCGAAGTTCCGGGGGACTGGCAAAATTTGTTCGCTATAACGAGGTTTTGTTAAATCGAATTTCTTTTATTTTCATATATTTTCACCATAACTGGGGTGAAGAAAATCGTTCGTTATACCTAAAATCATGGACAAAAGTCCTTGGGACAGTCAGAACGTAACTTCAATTCTATGTCGCAAAAAGCAGTGCTGTCTTTTTACAAATTCATGTAACCTCCCCCCTCCCCACCCAATACAATGTTGAAAGATCAAAGAAATTGTGCCTTGACGGTTTCAACACTGTCCGTGGGGTGGGGGGAGGGGGTAGGGACGTACAGTGTTAGTAGCGCGCGGATACAATTTCGAGTGTTTGTTAAAAAGCGTCTGAACTGTACAACTGTCCCAAGACTTTCGTCCATGATTGTAGGACTTCTTTATACAGTAGTGGTTTGTTATATCGAGATTCCACTGTACTACACAAACAAAATAATCCCATTAAAGCAAAACAAAAGCCAAACTATTGCGGCTTTTGAAAAGCTGTTTGTAACCTTAGCTTTAATGTAACTTTGCAGTGATTTACATGATCATGTTGTGATTTACTGAATCGTGTGAACTGCGTAACCACGCCTTCTTGAGCTTCGATTAGCACTGTCAAGTAGCAATGCAAATCGCAAATAAAATATGGTTCACCGATCACGGTTGTCATTGCTTTCGAAAAGAAATTTTTGGCAATAATTACATGTCCTTCAAGTTACATTTAAATTATTTATTTTTTTCCAGGTGCTTTTGTTTGCAAAAGGTGCCTCATTGAAGCTGTTTTGAGAACCACTGCACATATTAAACTGATTCTGCGGTGTCAAAGCAAACATTTTCTAACGTCGTTTAACCATCTTGTAATGGATTTTTTTTCAGTTTCTTTGACAAAATTGTTTTTTCTTACTTAACTATTTCTATTTCCAAACATTTTTGAAAATAAGAAAACAAAACGCAGCTGAAAACAGAAACTTATTTTTATTGATAGAATTTCTTTTCCTAGTATAATCGCATACAGTTTTTTTCTACAATTACGAGACTTTTAAGATCAGGCTATTCGTAAGTTTGTGTCTCGGCTTTCTTGTAACAAAAAAATAAAATCTCAATAAACTTTGCTTCACAAAATGCCGAAGACATGGACGCTAAAAATTGGATTTGTTTAAGCCTCGTTTGCGTTACCAGTGTAAAACACTTTGTGAAAGGTTTGAACCCAGGAGTCATTTCAAAAGTAGGCTGAGTTTTGTAACTCCGTTTACTTTCCCTTGGCCTGGCGTGATCTATTTCTCCAGCAGAGATGTTTTTGATGCTAAAAGTAAAAAACTGTTTATCATTATGCATGTCTAACTTGAACTATCCTTTCTATCAATGCTAATAAGTCAAAAGAATCTTTTTTTAATACTTTGGGATAAAATAATGCAGCAGAGCAATGCGAATGAACATTACTTGCTCAGAGTATGTTCTCTAATTGTCTCTCAAAAACGTTTTAATTAAAGCAAAGGTCACAAATCTTATTCCACAACAGGGCACAAGCATCTCAAGAACTTTCTTCGACACAAGGCGGCAAAACACGAACGAGAAAAGAAAGTAGAAGAAACACCAGAAGACATACAATTAGTGAAGTCAGGTAGATACTAATACGATATCAAAGCTCTTTTTAAAAAGTACATAGAACTACATGTATAAAATGAAATTGTAATATATTCAACATGGCAAAAGACGCTCCTCGTATATATTGGCACAAGTCTCTTGTATTAAAGATATAAGTTGCAAGGAGTAACCTAGCCTCCCATGCAGACATTCTTTTGGCTCGATCGACACGCGATCCTCCCCAAGGAACGTCGGCTGAAACGAGCGGTTAAAAACATAGACCAATCACAGCACACTTCCAGGTCTATGAAATGCACTTTGGACTTTGCGAAAGTTGGTGATAGACTCCGAAAAGTAAAAAAAAAAGGTCCTCCTAAAAGGAAAAGCCTTTAAAGACTTACAATCCTGGACTAAAGTCCTTGGGACAGTAATGCAGTAATCACAATTTTCTGTAAACTTTGAGTACCCTTATTAAACAGTTCATCCTTTTCGAAATTTTGTTTCAGTTCTCCCTCTTGTCACCCTACACAATAATGAAACTCGGAAAAAAAAATTCTGGATGCACGCGTCCAACGTTGTTTGTGCGGAGGGGGGGGGGGGGGGGGGGCGTTGAGCATGTGTGAGTTAAAAAAGAGCTCCACAAATACAAAAGTGTCCCAAGAGCCAAGAGTTATGTCCATGATTGTAGATCTGTGTTTGGTTTCAGATTAAGATTTCAGCTTACCTCGTCTGTCACCTTGACAGGGCACTTATCCTGCCATCATTTTTAATTTTATTTGTACAGAAGATGACCTAAGCGGAAGTGGTCTTGACTTCGTAGCTGAACCGGAAGTGGATATGAAAGGTATAAAAATTACTTGACAAAAGTGCTGAGTCGCTGATACTCAGCCAACAGTTCAGTTTCCAATTTAAATTGGCCAAGCGTTAATAGGGAGCTTAAGCAACGGCAAAGACGACGGAGGCAGTGAAATTGCCGTCCAGTCAAACTTTATCTCGTCTATTTGGACCTTCCCAATTTGTCAACTGTAATGCGATTTCTCCTAAAGTTTAATTTTTAACGACTTTATCCAGGTTCTAAAAGGGTAAAGAAAATTCGTTATCGTAGAAGGTTTCACGTCGTAGTCGTGCAGCGGGCGTCAAAGAAATGTACTAAAAAGCATTATGTAGTTGCAGAGCTATTGCTTTGCTCCCAATTGTTTTTTGACGTTCTCGTTTTCGTCGTGGCTACTTAAGCTCCCTAATCTACGAACCTGGCCAAAAGGGTTTGGGACACTTCCTTTTCTCTCCTCTTCTGGTAGAAAATTTGAGAGTATGCGGCAATTCACAGTTACAAATACTGCTCGCTTTGCGTAAGTTTTCCCCTTGCCGTCCCCACCCCCCTCCTTAACAAAGTTGAATTTCATGCACTTCCCCAATTTTTTTAAAACTAGTGTTTATAACTTGTGACTCTCAATTTTCAATGTCCGGGGCCGGGGAAGGGGAGTTATTGAAAAGGCACAGATTACATGTACACATGACTAAGTGTCTCAAACGTTTCGACCATATTAATCATAACGGGATCTTAATTAATTTAGTTAAAAGTCATAACTTATCAGAATTAGCCTTGATTTATCAGAATATGTTGCCAAACCCACAGAAGAGAAAACGAAGGAAGAAAGAGAGAAAGCTAAAGACCATGTCGCACATATAAGACCAAAGAAAAAGAAAATTCACCATGAAGGTACTAATTTAATGTTTCCTATGCTTGATAGAAAAACAGGCACCATTTCAACCGAAAAAAGCGGATTTTTAATGGTCCTGTCGTCCTCCAGTCTGGATGTGATGATATTATTGAATAGCCAAAACGTTCGCTTCTTTACAGTTGTAGCCTGTTCAAGTAAAGGGAACCCCGATCGGCTTTTTTTTTAGGCCTTTTTTCTTTCGCTCGCCTGCTGACCGTTGTTCTTGATGAACACTACTTGTTCACGAGAAAAAGGGACAATTTAGGATCGATATCCTTGGTCACTACGGTTGCTTGCTCAACTTTGGCAGTATCATTTGTCAAATGACTTACATACTCTCTAATCAATTGATCTATAAACAGATGATGACGATCAAGGATCCCTCAGAGACCTTTTGGACTCAAGCATAGGTAAAAAAGACGTAAAATCATATTTTCATTGGTATTCTATCCCCCTGTACGTTCCTTTTTTAATGGAGAAAAAAGGTGAAAATTTCAACTGAATGGTCAATCTCTAGCATTTTCTCACGGATGTCTCATAGAACCACGCAACAAAGGATTATTATAGTGACAATGAACAAGGTCACAATTTAACATGTTAGGTAGATTCAATTGATTACTTTATTCAGAATTTTATCCAGAGACTCAAACGTTTCATTAGAATTGTTCAGTGTACATATAAAGCATAGTGCTAAAGAGGAAAGCACTGCTCAGTATCTAGTTTTCCTTTAGGAGCAAACTTCACTGTTCATAAATCGGATTAATTTATTTTTCTTAGAAAACCTCGCTAAAGCTGGCAAAGCGATTCAAGCTATTTTAGATGCTACAGGAACAAGGAGGGGTAAGATTTTTACTATAGTATTAGTGTTGCTTTTAATTGTTCGTTCAGAACAGTTCTGTGTCACACTTCAAAAATAGTAGGGTTTTATGACCAGTCTTACTCTCCAATGAGCTCTCTAAACAAGTGTGGGAAATCTGTCTCTTGTCTTTGTTTGCATGGTTCGCGAAAGTGAAATAATTCAGTGCCTTAACTTGCATACGAATTGTCAAATTCGTCCCCAAGGCTTTTTTCTTAGAAAATGGAAGGGATGACAAACGGAAAAGCCCTTGTGACGAGGATGGCGCACTGGCCGGTTGATCTCGAGTTTGTCCCCATCCACCGTTCTTGCCATCAAGGGGAACACTTTTTCTCTTCACCTTTTGGTTTGTTTATATTTTCTTTTAAATAAACAAAGTAATTATTTTATAAAACAAATCGGAGTCTTAATCTAAGAACTGATTTAAGATTTTGACCATTTGGATCCAAGTTAGTCAAACCTGCGCTGGTTCCTGCCCAGATGTCTGTGCTCCAGGCTGCCAATCAACATGCTGCAACACTCCACCATCTAGTCCCATGTCTCAGGTAGCAGGTCAAGTCCCCTATCCTTCCTCTTACCAACAACAGTCACCCTACGGATACCCGCAACAGCAACAGTACCCTCAGATGCCACAACCACAGTATCTTCCAATGCCACAGATGGCCCAACCACAGCAGCTAGCCCCATACCCTCAGCAACCTAGAGCTGGACAATGTCCTCAGCAATGTTCTGCAGCACCTTGTCCCAGCGCCTGTCCTTCGACTTGCTGCAGTTCACAGCCCCAGTACCAACCACAGGCTGCAGGCGGCATGATGAGTGCACCGCAGTACCTTGAATTACCTCCAGCTACACCTAAACCAAATATCACGCAGTCTTCAAGCTGCGCCTCGCCGTGCTCACAGTCATGCGCTCCTGCTTGTCAACCAAGTTGCTGTTCTGGATCAATGGGCATGCCCATGGGAATGCCGTTTCCACAGCAACAACCTATGATGCCTGTCATGCCCCAGATGCCCCCAACGCCTCCGATGCAACAACAGCAAGCATGTCCACAAGCCTGTCAACCAGCTGCACCTGGTGGATGTGCACCACAGGCTCAATGCCCCCAGCGCTGCTGTCAAAACAGACGAAGATAAATCACAGTAAACAATAAACATGACTACCATATTAGCGACGTCTCTGAAAACAAAATTGTTATTTTATCACCTTAACTGTTACATGTTCCACGTCGATCAAACATTTTCTATTGCCATGTTTATTCATGTAGAGTTTAAAATACTCATTATATAAAATACACCATACGTCAAGTTTGAAATTACTCCTACCTTGAACGGGTGTAAAGAAACTACGAAATGAGAATTTTCACTTTCTAAAAGCGCACGATTTGAGCCACTAAATAGCTATTAACTTAGGACAAAACGTTAAAACAATGAGCATTTGTGAAAATCGCCAAAATACTGATGCAAATAGTGGTAATAAGTTAATAAAAGACATAAGTTCTTGGATCAAATACTCATCAAATTGTTTAGTTCAAAATAAGTTTTGTCTGTTTGTATCTTTTTATCATTATCTTTATTTATTCATCATAATCATGTATAGCTAGCAAAGTGGTTTCGTTGATTTAGTGTTCCATATATTTGAAATAGTATATGAGCATTACATTCCACACTTGAAATGAAAATTTCATTATCGTCAGTTATCGAACAATGATCAAAGAATTGAAAGTAGAAATATGTATAGGAGACAACAAACTGATAACTTTGTTTTTCAATAAAAAAAATAGTTTTCCCTCTATTTTTTTAATTTTGTTTTGTGAATATGGCAACTCCTAATGCGAGCTGTACAAGGGTCTTTTAAGCCCGAGAGGAGGAATTCCCAGAACGTTCCACACTGATCTCCATCTTTGCCCCATGTAAGGGAATCCAGATTCCGGACACCGGGAAATTTTTGGTTGGTGCCGGCATCCAGGACAATTTTGCTCGTGGAATCCGGAATCGTGGGCTTTGGAATCCGAAATACCTGTCAATCAATCCGTAAACCCACTAACGATTGGAATCTTGTACCTGGAATCCGAAATTCAAAGCGTGGAATCCAGAATCCCAGACTGTCTTGCATTCCCTTACATGGGGTGATCCATCCACTTCCTTAAAGAATTAATTGAGAGAAATTTTGATTAAAATATCAAAATATTTTCCCAGTGTAATTCTCCTGTAAGCCTTTCTCGTATAACCTGCGATCATGCCCTCCCTATATCTCTATATGATGGCGGATTACATGACGTATGGAGAGAGTAAAGAGAAAATAGATGTTAATCACTCTTTCAACGAATAAAGATATGGCGACAGGTTGAAAAAATAATTCTGCACAGTTGTAGCGTCCCACGCAGACGTTCTTAGGGGTTCGTCACGCGCGTTCCTGCCCCACGAACGTCTGCTGAACTGAAAGATAAATTCCTTTCCCACTGTTCGCAAATATAGGCTGGAGATCACATGCAGATTATCGAAGATCCAATCGGCGGTGTTGAAGTCAAAGTGTTGACAAGCCAAACACATACGTACAAGTTCCGCAGAGTGTAGTACGTGACCAAAGATTTTTTGCTCCTGGCAAGATTATAGGAGATAAGCGTTGGCTTTTTGTATATTTCTCTCTCTGTAAAGGCTGGATTAGATGTCATTTGCTCGTAAAGTTGTTCTTTGGGTGATGCAACGGCGGGCTTACCTTGTAAGACTGAACTGTTTGGTAGTAAAGGCGACTTCCGTTCAGCAAATTTAACCTCCGAGGTAATATTTTTCAACGAGATTCTGAGAAACCATTAGGTAGCCATTAGTACGAACGCTTGTGAGTTAACTGAAGGTTAAGGTCTTCACCTTTCATGAGACCTTTCTGATCTTTTCTGGAGCTATAAAGTCAAGCGCGAAATTTCTCAAGGTCCAAAGTGCATTTCCCAGATCTGGAAGTCTACTGTGATTGAAATACGTTTTTTTCCGCTCAAGTCCGCAGACGTTCGTGGGGCAGGAACGCGTGTCCAACCCCTAAGAACGTCTGCGTGGGAGGCTAGCACAGTTGAACTCTTTAGTGTTTAGCAAATGCAAGCTTCGAGTTCCGATGAATCAATTTCATCGACAATTCTACCTATTTGTCACAATGCATTAATCTCTATTGAAAGGTACTCGATTGGGTGAAACCTGCTTAAATTAGTACATTAACTAACTGGTGTACTGACCGTCCGTTATTGACAAAAGACTGGCCAACAGAACTAATACGCTTGTTGGTTTCATGGCCGACAGTCTAACTAAATAACAGAGTGGATATCTGTCTGTCTAATTGACTCACTAGCCCATTAGCGGATTGACCTACCGACGAACGTATCAATCTACTCACCACCTGACTGTCTGACTGACTGATTGATTGACTGACTGACTGACTGACTGACTGACTTACTTACTGACTGACGGACGACTTACTGATTGACTGACTGACTGACTGACTGACTGGCTAATTGCTAGCCGACAGATCAAACAACCTGGTCCAACTGACTGGCCGTCCGACAGCTGACTTTATAACTTACTGACTTGCTCACTGAATGACAATGTTAAACAAAGCGACTGACCGAGCGACCGAACGACCGATCGACTGACGCACTACAATAGTTTTTTAAAAATAACAGCAGCAGTAAATATGGAGGTTGGAAATCGTTTAACGTACGCCCTGTCTCCCTTTGAGATAACCTTTCCCAGAAATTTAATGTATTTCATTTATTTCTATACCGTAAAATCCCGAAAATAAGCCCCGGGGCTTATATGTTTCAAAGGCCCTTTTTGAGGGGCTTATTTTTGGAGGGGCTTATATTCGGAGTGGCTTATCTATGGAGGGAAATTTGCGTCTCAAAATCGTTTGGTCTAGCCTTATAGTTGGAAGGAATTTTACCGTCTTCGCTTTGTTTTACTTTGTATTTGAGGGCAATTTTCCAAGTACAAGCCCCCGGGGGGCTTATATTTGGAGGGGCGATTTAACGGAGGGTTTTTTTGCGTTACGAGTTTGGGGGGCTTATATTTCGAGGGGCTTATACATGGAGGGGCATATATTCGGAATTTTACGGTCACCCTATGTGACTGCTATTAAGAACAACAATATTTGCTATTGATATTGCCATTATTGTATTGTAACTTGTTATGATTTTGCAAATAAAGCGTGTTGTTACTGTTGTTGCCATTGCCATTAACCTCGAATCCATGCAATCACGCTCGACCCAGCTTTTACTCTGACAAAAGTAATTGATGTTAGTCACGTGGTTAATTCGATAACACTTCTATCATAAAAACACCAGTTCTAATCGACAGGTATCAATCTCGCGTTTTTTGGCCGGACCTTTCAGCGTTTATTTTGACGAACGGTCCTCTCGACGTCAAGAGATTATACAGTTTTGGCCCCTCTTTTTTTATTTTAGATATGTTTCTTTCTCGATGTCCAAGTATCCACTTGGACATGATTCGCGAAGCTAGAAACGAAATTTTGAGGGCTTGAAACTAAGTCTCTCCACATAAACGAAACCTTGGCTTACAAAAGACTAAATAAAAAAATCTTCATTGCTGTTTTTAAAAGACATCCTCGGAGAGATTTTGATCGCAGAACAAGTAAAAGATCACGCCTGTGTTCGATAAATTACCTTATCGAGAATGACTCACAACATCAGTGCGCATGCGTTGTTTACTAAGACCGGAGCAAGGTTAGGAACAAGTACCAGCCGAAAGAGTTAATAATTCAGCGAATAAGGGACATTTTTCGCTAGTGAGATTTCTTTAACAGCCCTCTCCTCTTTGCTGCTCGAGACCAAAAGAGGAAGGTATTGTATATCACTATAGATGCCTTTATTTTTTGTATGTATTAATTTGACGAACGAGGTATACCATCTTATGAAGCCATGGGGTCTGATATAATGAGACAAAGAAGCAAACGGTTAAGTGATCCGTCACATAAATATTCGTATAAATGAAAATATAACGTTGAAAACCTCGTTTAGCAGACTTCATAGTATTGAAAAAACCTTGTTCGGTCTTTTTCTCCCTACAAGAAAAATGGAGATGAATGAACTGAAATCTTCGCGTAAAGTGTTCTTAGGTTGTAACTTTTATCTTAAGTCTAGTAAGTGAGAACATCAACTAGCTATGACCTGTTGCATATTGCGACTTTATTTTTAATATGACTATGCCTCTGTATCTTCTAACTATTTCAATCTTAGAAAGTTTGTCTTGAAGTCTGTAGTAATAACAAGGGAATATTTTTTCATTTAAACCTGCGTAAATAATGGTTAACTGAATGTTATCGTTGTGAATTCTTTTTATTCTCAATACCTGCTTACATGAAACAATAGCTACACAGTGAAGAGAAGATACAGATGATCACCTTGGAGATCTTAGGGATATACAGCATTTTTCCATTACGTTTGATTTTAATAATTTCTTATGACAATTTTTCCTTATTTACCCCAGGGTAAGAAATATGCAATTTAAATACACGAGCTGCGCGCTTTTAGTCGTGCTCCTCTGCATTTCATTCACAAGCCATCTTGTACGAGCAAGAAGTTTAAAAGGTGGGTGTTTATTATTAAGGCTATTTTCACACTATACGGTATATATAGTATGAAGACCTATCCGATATGTGACGCTCCACTTTCGAGTTCAAGGCGACGCAGCCTCGCTTCGTTACCGAAATCGCGCCGAAATCAGCGTTCTTATGTGTCCGGCATTCTTATGCCCTGTCCGGTATGGTTTTCATTCCAGAGCAGAAGCTTTCTGGTATAGAGTGAACATTTCCTGAGGGTTGCGCAATAAGCACCGTCTAAGAATTTGAACTTTAATCAAAGGAGTGATTAACTTTTTATCATGGCAAACGCTATCATCTACGTAGAAATTTCCCTTACCTATAGAAGCACATAACCTTGTACCACTTGTGTATCATCTAATCGCAACAGCTTTAAAAGTGTTACGCGAGTCATATTTTTGCCGTGTAACCTGAATTATGTCTAAAACACGTCATTAAAAACTTTTCAGCAAACTACAAAAAATGGTGGTGCTAAATATCTAACTCCAAAAAAATTTGGGAATTTTTCTAACATAGTTTTTTTTTTTCCTTGGGTAGATTTAGCAAGTATTTCAAAAGGTAAGATTATTTTGTTTTCTGCTTTTCAAATACAAATAATAGTAAGAAAGTGAAAAATAAAATATGATCAAACCAATGGGAGTAACAAAGTCAAAGTTAACGACAGTAATCGCTAGAGATGATAAGGTTGATTACCAGGAGATAATAGACGAAGTTTTATACGTTGCTCTTACCGAAGGTCCAACCCTCCTACCCTGTTATAAACCCTATTTAGATTTTCACTGAAAGGTACTCCGTACACCTTCCAATGGAAAATGGTATCCCTTTCCTACTTTGTGTGAATATACCGAGTCATTTTCAACTTATATACAGCCATGAGAGGCCTCTTTTCGAAATATTTTAGTTAAAGGAAAGAGGGGTTACAACGTGCAGCACTTCTCCATCAGCCCAAATTAGGAGCTTATCACGTGAATACTATAGAGAGGTATAAAAGAGTAGGCTTTTGCAGATTATAAGGAGCCCATAACCCGGAGGGGGTACCTCCCTTGTGTCCAGGCAACGGCGTTTTTACTGACCAGTTTATTTTGAGATCGATTTTCCCGCAAATTTTAAATATCAAAAAAGTCTTACAAATCAGTCATAATTTCTGGAGACTAGATAAAAGCACTTTCTGCTGTTTTGATAGCATTTACTTCCTCTTTTTGAAATTACCGTAGTATGGATGCGCACGCATACCGAACGGTGCTTCCATTTTCGCAGGAAAAAGTGCTCAAAATAACCTAATCTGTGAAAACGCTGTTGCGTGGGCGAAGTATCCGTCACGTCAGAAACGAGACAGAAAATGGGCCGTATAACTTTCGCAAAGACTTCTAGGACTGTTACTGGAGACAGGAAAATTAAATAGCCCATGATCGATATATTAAAATTCTGACTTTCTAGTCATTTTTCTATATTTGGTTTGGTTTTCTTTGTGCTCAAGTCTCTTCGGGGAAATGCGAAACAACAGAGTCGTGAAAGAAAGACAACTTGGCCTAGTTTCCTTGTCGACTTTTTTAAAGTACCAATGGGAGCTGCACGATTCGTGGGTGGGGGGGGGGGGGGGAGGGGGTGTATGGGCTCCTACCCAAGTACACCTGTATTTTTTCTTTTCTTTAGAAGAAGATAATGACCTAGAATCAAAAGATGAGATCGACAGCGACAGCACTGACTTAACAGACGATGATTCAGATGAAGCTACAGATACAGCCGTTGATACAGATGATGCAGACAGCGAGGATTCTGGTAAGACAATATTCAGAATGCACCGTGTGATTCTTTTACTTCCCTTTCGCGCCATATAGGGAAATACAAGACAGTCTACTTATTGGATCTCGGATTCCAAGCCGTGGATTCCGGATTCCAGCCAAGTACAGATCTTTGTCAGCGGAACTTGGATTCCATTCGTTACTGGAATTCCGGATTCCTAAAGCAGCATTCTGGAGCCAAAACCTTGCATTCCGTATTTCAAAAGCAAAAATTTCCAAGATTCCGGAATCCAGATTCCAGTAAATGGAGCGATCAGTTTTCTTTCACGGTATCACGGAGAACTTCACAACTTTTGGAAAAAACATTTTTGCATTTCCCTTTTAGGCTGCTGAATGCTTTTGCTAAGTTGATTTGTTAATATTTTTGCTCCTTTTTATTGCAGGGAGTAATATAGAGGCTACAAAGAGGGGAAAGCTTGCCAAAGATTACTACTTCGAAGGTATGTAAACTGGACAAAAAAATTAGATTTATATAAAATCTGCTCGGGACAAATATAAGGCAAAAAAGTGCAAGTTAGGAGGAAGCTAGGGGTATATGGTAAATCGAGTTGGTAAATACCGCATTTTTCCCTAATTTAGAGCCTCGAGTTTACCAACAAGCTTTTAAGGTGGCTCATAATGGCGCGGTGGCATTTTCACCATTTCTATTTTGATCGATCAACTTTTTCAATTGATGCTACAGTAATAGCAGCAAATAAATGCAGTTTCTGGTGAATACATCAGCACCATTTTTATATAAAAAGTTACTATAGCAACGAAGTAGCCTTTTTATCTCGCCCCTGCATCTTAGTGAGGAAGTTCGTCCCTCAACTTTTTTCTCACAGAATTGAAACCAACATGTCAAGGTTTAGTAGTTTAATTTCACCACACGCTGTTTAAACTTGATCTAGTTAAGTGTTCATTTCATTCGAGGCGTGCTGACATTGCTCCACCGAGGCCCACGTGTTCATCGTCTTCATCCGATTGCGAGCCATTTTCTCTCAGCCTTTTGCTCGGATTCTTGTCTGCTTTGTCCTTTCCCATTTTTGGTTATATCAGTTTATAGGCTTCCATGACAGGTACGTTAAAAAACGTTTAGAACAGCATGTTTGGAGGAGCTCGCAGAACCTCGTCCTACCTGTACGAGGCCCACTGTGACTGTTCATAATGAGAAGATTTCTACGGAGTGGGTCCACAGCCCCTTACATTTTCGAACAATTTTAATAATCAGATGAAGCTGCATCCGGAAGTGGAGGCGAAAGCGGAAGTGGAGAAGAAGCAGCAAAACCACCACCAGGTAAGTCGCTTAGATTGTTCTCCAGTTGCCATGCAGTCAGCCTGCGAGCAAGCTCTCATTCAGGAGACGTTGTAAAAAGTCACTCCTCAGTGGCACGCAAAGGGCATTCAAGAACAAGGGTCGGGGGATAGAGTCCTTTGCTCAGTCTTGTCTTGTCTTGTACAGTCTTGTCTCGTCGCTTCGCTCGCCACTAAAATAATGATATTACAATGAATATTTTGGCTGTAGAGCGTAAGGCTTTGAGGGCAGCACATGTTAATGAAAACGTCCGTCAAACCACAATGGCTGATGACAAACTATTCCTTGAATGGAAAAAAATTGCCTTGTAGCTATCATATACCACGCAGCCAAGACTGATGCCGAACTGATTTCTAATGTTGTTGTATTAGTGAAAGTGAATTTTAAAGAAGACATTTCTCTTAATATTCAAATTTCGAGAAATAAATTTTGCTATTTAGTGATTTTTATGCATTTTATTTATTTATTCATAATGTTGTCGTTTTTTATTCAGCTGAGCCTCTGTGTAAGCCACCTTGTGTCCTTCGGCCAGGCCCGGAGCACTGGGTACCACGTCCTCGATACGAACCTGGCCCTGCCATCCCCCCTCCCCCTCTTGAGCCACCCCCACCCCCTCCTCCCTGCCCTCCAATGTGCATGCAAACATGCGCTCCTACATGTGATCCAAGCTGCTGCCAAGCTCCAATGGCCTTACCACCTCCCCCTCCGGTTCAAGCTTGCCAACCATCATGTGCACCAACCTGCTGTCCGCCACCACCACCCCCACCAGTTCAAACTTGTCAACCATCATGTGCACCCACCTGTTGTCCAGAACCACCACCTCCTCCCCCTCCACCTCCGCCTCCGCCTCCTCCCCCTCCCCCACCGCCTATGATTTGTCCTCCTACGTGTGCCCCTCCAACGTGCGCTCAGAACTGCCCTCCAATTTGCTGCAAGCGAGGAGATTAGATGAACGTTTAAGAATTCCATCAATTAAACAAGCAAGCAGGTCACGATGAAAGATATGGAGCAAGATGAAGCAAAAGTTGAATTCTTTTTATCTGATTTAACGGTCTGCAAAAGGACATTTCTGTACATACGGTTTAAACAGCTATTGCTTGGTATCCGAGATGGTCTTCCAACGATGTAATTATTACATTGTTTATTTCAATAAAGTGCTGTAGGTTACTGAATTTTGTGGTCTTAAAAAAAGATCGAACCTCACAACCCTTAGTACACCATAGGGTAATGCCCGGGGGGGGTTACTTGTGTTAATTTTTGCTGAGTGTGTGCCGCTGGCCTCTCAGAACCCCTACACTATTATAGTCTATTTTGTGGCCATATGATAGACCCCATCCCAAAGACCCCACTTTGGGAAAAAAGTAATTTTCACAATCCCCAATTAGCCACTTTCTGATTATGCATCTACCTTATAAAGCCTTTTAACTTGGTCATCCTGAAATGAACTGACACATTTGTAAAACTTCATGTTAATGAGGTGTAAATCTTTCTATTTTTAAATCCCAACATACCTGAATTTTCTCACCCCCAAAATCGTGAAAATGTGCGACCACATTCTAGTAACTCATAAAAAGATGCAACCCCACAATAGTCAATCCAGTTGTGAAAATGCGACCCCATCCAGCGGCACATATTCATTAGCTACTACTAGAAAGTCCTCCTCCCAAAGGGTAATGCCCTTGGCCGGGCAACTGAAAATGGTTCATTTCTGCCATCCTGCACTGCTTGCTGTACCTGATCCTCACAAGCTGAGGGAAAAACCTTGAGGATAAGATGGACGAACCCAACAAAAAAACTTTAAATGTAGTCGATTAATAATATCATAGGTGGTGTTTGAGTCATATGAAAACCTCTGTAAACCCCAATACAAGTCAACTGGGCCTAGAGTTAATTTTTGATACAAACGCCTGTTCACCTTATTTTAGTATTATTTTTAAACTATAAGTTTTTAAACAGCTCTCTGCTGATCATTTCTTTGGACCATTTCACAATTGCGTCTGATCTGTATGGGTGGCTCGCCTTCATTGTAATCGCCCATACAGATCTGTAGGTCGTATTTTATCTAGTACATAAACTTTACATTGCTAATAATCCAACGCATGATATTCACTTGGACCTGTAGTTCCGATATTTCCTTATTACACTAAGGTGCTGTATTTTCCCGTGAGCTGCTGTTGTTAGGTTACGGAGTTTCAATCGCCTCCCTTTCAATACAAACATCAAAATGAGGATAATTTACATACAAATATTTAGACATCTAAGACATCCTGGATTTTCAAATTGTTTATCTCGTGATTGCCCAGGAGGAAAAATATTTCCTGTAGCAGAAGGCGTTTTCCAAGTTTTTGAAAATTTGATGGGAAGTGGCCTTGCAAGAGATCTGTGGCATCAATAAACATGGCCGCCGTCCAATCTATGGAAACTTCAGATTCATTGAAATATTGTTGAATTTTGCAAGCTCGTGGGTTAAGTTATCCTACAATCGTAACTTAATTTGCTGCCTTGCCTCTGAACAAGCTAGATATTTTTTTGGAAAATAAAACGAAAAACCTCGCTTTTCCCATGTCAGTTACGACGTCATATCATAATGATCATTATCATAATCATCATATATCATAATCGTCATATCATATCTAAGGCATAAATGAACAGCCACAAAAATGAAGAGATTCTGGCTTAAAATCACTCGTGTCTTAAAATCAAACATCTAGCCTGCACCACAGACGAAACTAAACTTTGGGTTAAGTCTGTCTGCGAAACAGTACCGAAATTCTTGTTCTGGGCTCCCGCCTGTGCACCAGGATTTGAGTACGCGCCATGATTGGACTGTTGAAAAAGCCATTGTCGATTTGCCAATCACGTTGAGAGGAAATTCGAAACGCATTTCCGGTAATTCCTTGAGTCGGTTGGGGGCCGAGAACAAGCATCTCGGCGTTGCTTCGCAGACGTTACTAACGGGAGTTAGATCACGTCTGCTACGCAGGCTAGCAAACATCTAACAACAGCCTTTGTGAGTGGTAAACACCCGCCTCCACTTCCCTGAATCAGTCTGAGTTAAACTGTTAAAGGCGAGGTTTAAGCGACAGTTTGTTCAAATCAATGACCCCGAAAGCCGTGAATTTTTACCAGTATTTGCGAATGTTTGGATAAGGTTTTCATTACTCTTGTCTTAGATTCTACTGTTTTTATTTTCGTTCAGCGTTTCGTCGCCAAAAGAAACGTCGTTCGGAAAATGAAAATGCCTTTTCTTGTCTCGGTCTCGTATGTTGCTCTCTTCAACATCAATTGCACAGAGTTCTAAGAGCTCGTCTTCATGGTTTTCTTCAGTGTGTCTACCATTTTGTTATTCTATATCTTTTAATTAAGTAAACAAGGCTAATCAGGGTAGTAACAACATAGTAATCTCCTAACTTCTGTTTAATACATTTAGATGGACCATAAACAGCTGCATATCAAGTACAATTTTAAACCGAACTGATTCCTCATCTTCATTCTGCCGGAATCCTTTCCGAAGCTCTTTGAAAGTCCTTTAAGATAGAAGAAACCAAGTGTCTCTTACGGGGAGACTGTACGTCTACTGACCATCGTGTTCTTACTTCTGTAGCTGCAGGATTAAAGCGTCAAATTAATTCTACCGCTTCTTTCGGCCGCGGCCGAGGTGACTTTGGCAAGCTTTTATCGTACATAACATTCCAAACGTTGTTGGCGATGTGCTCCACTCTTTTGCACTTCGTCTTTGTCCTTTTTACAGAAACAGCTTCTTCCCACTAGAAACAAATGTTCATGAAGTTTTATTCTCACGCGTTTGACCTATCTTTGCGCGGTTTTGCATTGTATTAAGCTTCAAGTTTTAAAGATAAAACAAGAATTTTACTGAGGTTTATTGCAAATTTTCCTCTCTCTTAAAAGTTGCTCCACGCGACTTTTGGGTCTCAGAGGTACTATTTCAAATCAAATGAAGGTTGTGTGAGCAGAAACTGTTATTGGGACATATTCTTTTTTGGCGAACAAACCTCTCCTTGCTCCGATTATAGCAAGGTGAGCACACGAATTAAGCTTCTATAGTAAAAACTTAGAATCTGAATCGGATTACGCTCAAAAGTTAATTTTCGAACAACTTCTTTGCCTTCTCTTTAATCGTCGTGAACGGAAATTGACAAGTTAGCTGCAATTTGTAGCTATTTTGTTATCAAACATTTATGTAAACAGATAAACAACCCGCCACTTTCTGTGATAAACTATTCAAGTAACCTTTAGGATTCAACTTCAACAATCACCGTTTTACTAGAAGTGTCGTAATGCATTTCAAAGTCAATGATGCGTGACGTTGTTTCTCTGCAAGCTTAGCTGTACGAGGAAACGAAAAAAATAACTGGTAAGTTTGGGGGATTTTTGTTTTATATTCTAAATGAGTATCTGAGGCGTGATTTTTGATTTTCGTTTCTTTTTCGTCTCTTGACACCACAAAGGAGTGCTAGTGACCATATTTGGTACCTGTAAATTTCTCACTTGTAAGGTGAACTTGGCGCCTTTTTTTTTGTTCGCTTCAGATGTTCTCAAAGATCGACAAGATGACCCGGCTTTGGCTTGCTTCAGCGATTTTGCTGTGCTTTGCGGTCACGCTTCTGAAGTCTGAAAAGTTAAACAATCATGAATCAGGTACGTGAAATAAGTAATTTATTAATCTTGAAACAAGTCATTCCATGCCATAAACTTCACCCTAAAATATTCACTTTTTAGTCCAATTATTTCATAATGTCATTGCTATCGAGATTTTGGTCATTTCTCTAAGGAATTATTTTAAATACAAAAATATATGGAGTATAACTAAGCAAAAAATTGTCAACTTTCAAGGTAGTGCTATAGTAAAAAATACAATAATTCAGTGACTTGCGATGTGTCCCAGAATAGATCTCTAAAAAGTGGCGACCACAAAGTCCTTGACTGAAAAAAATGCAGTCTCGTTGACGGGAAACAATCATGACAGAATCCTTGATATTTGTTAGTTGTCCTATCTATCTTACAGTAGTTTGTAGTTTAATGGCAACTGATAAGAGCTCACACTTACCGGACTTAGGGCAGGTTAAGGGTATGGGAAATGTTAGCAATCAATAGCACTGACACCTGTTGGACGTAGAGGCCGAGATCAAGAAGCCAGTATCCAAAGCGACAGGAGCGTTGTTGATTCTCCGGGTAGTGATCGTATAAATTTACTGAGCGGTATAGTGGTTTTCAGTGATTCATTTATACGGGACCTTAAGTTTGGACTAGGAGTACATTTGAGTATGAGTATTATTGGTGGGTTAATTTTATTTCTTGAGCCGGTGAAAAACAGGAGAGAGAGAGAGATTCTCTCGGACAAGGCAACGCATTTAAAAAAAAAACGAAAGAAGCCCTTCATAGTTTCCTGTCCATGGTTGTTCATTAACTGTTGAATAACTTTAATTTATAACTATCCAGCGGATGTTTACCACTAAGGGCTTGTTTACATGGAGGTGTGGGACCCCTGGTAGGTCAGGTCACCCGCTTAGGTGGGGTAAGCGGGCCCTAAGAAGAGATTAATCTGGCAAATACTAATATTCACCCTCTTGAACAAATGAGGCTTACAAGTACCTAAAGCCAAAAATAAATAACACGGTCGTATGAAAGTGTATCTGGTGGATGGCATTTACTTAAATGGTCACTGTATTTTGTCGTTAATGTATCCTGATCTTTGCGTCCAATTCGTCTAATTCACACAATATTTTGTTCAGTTTCTTTTCAAAACACATCGCAACAAATCGTGTCACATGATTTACACCACAAGGCCAAGTATCTAGGGTAGAAACTGTTTGAATTGCAGTAAATCCTCTATTAAGCCCAGCCCCCACCTTTCAAATAAGTCCCCCATTTTCAGGGGACGAATTGAAAGTTAATAAGCCCTCCTCTTTTAGCTGAGATTATAATACGTTACCACATGAAGCAGCTTGTACGATTACCAATTAAAAGAAGTTACGTTTAAATTTTTCTAACTGCGATTGCAAGGCAATACATAAAAGGGGAGAAAAGACAATCAGGTAAAGAACAAATCTGGTATAAATAATGCACCTATCAATGTAGACCCCGTGGGGGGGGGGGGGGGGGGGAGTGCGGGCAAGGGGTGGGGATTTGACAAATTTTAAAATTTTTTGATCAAATTCCCCAGGGTGGGAAACGAAAGGTCAATCAAAAGGGTCAAAAAGCCCCCACCCCAGGGGAAAAAATCTAAACAAACAATACTAAGATACTGTATAAAACGAATTAAAAGAACATTTCAAAAGTACGTCCTTACTAAACGTAAGCTCCGTTAAATTACTCGCTGTAATTAAGTATTTTCTCTTTCCACTAGCATCTCTTATTTTGAACAACAAAATCACTCTAGGAAGATTGACCGTGCTATTATAATATTAAGTAATGATCCGGGTAAGGTGGATAGCAATTTCTTTTGGTTATGCGGCAACGGTCCTTTCCCCACATAGGAATGTTCTCATTTTTACACAGAGAATGCATAAACCTACATGAAGGCCGTTTACGCAATAAAATGCAATTACACTCCACTTTGAAAAAGTGTTTTTTTGTGTTAAACGATTTTGACCAATCACAAGAGTTGAAAACAATAGCCAAGAAATATTTACAATTTTACATGTTCCCCACATAGAATTTCTTTGTTATTCAAACTGAGAGCAGATTTTGTTATATGGAAGATGGTTGGAAAGTAAGGAGGAATATATGCACGGCTTTATGAAGTTTTGTTAACTTTTGCAGTTTAAGCCAATCAGAAGTAAGTACAGACAATAGAAAAGTTAGCACCTTTTTTGCATTCCAACATGTTTGTTGCCATTCTTGCTATCGTCCTTATCTGGACCGTTTCTTAATGAAACGTAAAATGCTTTATAACATCTGCACAACATGTCGGAACAGGTCGGATCAGTGACCCGTAAAAAATCCTCTGACTTTCATGGTGGAATTCGATTTCAATCAAGTTTTACAATCAGATGGGAACTTGAAGATAAAAACTTTCACAAAATAGACATTATCTGTTTAGATGACAGTTTAAAGTATCGGATTATGGCGATTAAAACAAATGAAAATTTCACACCTTTCTCCAACAGCGTGACTTTCAGAAAGCTAAATTGATACCGGGCCTCTGTCGGTCAAAGTCAAAAGTCCCGACCCCGGGGTCGCTTCGCACGATCGAAAGCCCGAAAGGGGGATAGTCTCAGGCATCAAATCCCCGCCCCTTGCCCGCACTCCCCCCCACCCCCTCCCCTGCCACGGGATTTATATTGATAAGTGCATAACAATCACCAAAATTATGATAAAAAACAGCACTGAAATTAACTCTGGAAGTTTTATTTAATTGACATCATCTTGAAAATGGTCTGTTGAAAACCACTTAAGGTGGCTGGACTGGATTTTTTGGGGAGTATACCTCCCCACTTTGAGTGTTTTTTACGTCAGTATTAACAAAGATAGCGCAAAAACGTTACCACAGCTGCACTATATAAAGACGAAAATTTGTTAAAATCCATGTTTTATTGACATCATAGTTACTATGGCAACATAATGACGCCATTACGTTTTTCACTTGCATTTGTATTTCTCAGTACTAGGAGTTTTTTTTTTCAGAAATCGCTTGTACCTCCCTTAGTTGCCTCGGTTGTGGCAAAAATTGAACAAATTCTATGATAGCGTTTTGGAAATTAAAAACAACTGTAAGCAGATACAGCTGGTCAGCACAGGAAATCGTAAGCTAAGAAGTTAAACGTGAAGTTGCTTACCTGGTGACTGCTTAAAAGGGTCATGTTGCCATGGTAAGAAAATTTCTAGTTCTCAACAAACAGTATTCCGGCATTTATGGCAGAAAAAAAACGAAAAACTTTACGTCTATTGCTCGACAATGCATTTGGCCGCCTCTGTCAAGAAATATTATTGAGAATCAGAAATTTGCTTCCATGGTAACGTCACATTTCTCCTCTCTTTTGGGCATCTATTAACAAAGTGGCACTTTTAAATTTGTAAGCGCTATTTCATTTACTTAGGAAAGTTCAGCAGGAGTGCGCCAGTTCTGCAGCAAATTTCTCGAGTGGAGGATGCAAGAAGCCACATCGCAAAACCAGAAAAGGAGGAAGACGGAACTAAAGACGTCAAGAGTGATGACAAAAAGATGGAACAAAAAGCCATCAAAGATGATAAATCTGATTCTCAAAAGGATGAAAAGAAACAGAGCCGTAAGGAACAAGAAATAATAAAAAAGATCGAAAAAAGTACCAACGAAGACGACAAATCTAATAACCAAAAGAATGAAAAGAAGCAGGACAATGAAAAGAAACAGAGCCGTAAAGAGCAAGAAATAATAAAAAAGATAGAGGATGATGTGAAACAAATAACAGAAGATAAAACGAAGAAAGAAGATGAGAAAAAGCAAGGAGATGAAAAGAAGATTGAGGATGCTATAAGAAAGGAAGACGAAAAGCAGAAAGAAAAGCCTAAGGGTGATGATACATAGTGAATAACAATGACATAGTCAATGACACATTTAATTAGCCAGTAAGCACAGTCAGTCGGCTATCGCAGGGGCGGATCCAGGAATTTTTTTTTGGGGGGGGGGGGGGTGGGGGTGGAGGTCTGCACTTTGGTTTAGAAGGACTGTTGAACTTTTTTGTGACAAAATAACTTCTCACAGAGACCACCACGAGTATCTCAATTCGTGAACGCCGGTCGCCGCCGCCGTTGGTCCAGAGCCCCGGACCCTCTCCCTGGATCCGCCACTGAATCCAGTTATCCATTCATTCATTCATTCATTCATTCATTCATTCATTCATTCATTTATTCATTCATTCATCTATTCATTCCTTCATTCAATTAAATCTTTAAGTCCCAAGAGTGACCAACAACGATTTTCTCCTAAAGATATAAATGCATAACGAAGAATTAAAAAGGTTATGAGGATTACTAGGATGGTCAGCTAAAGGAAAATCCTTTGATCTTTTATAGAATTCTCTGTATTAATTCTTCAAGGAAATGTATGAAGATAAGTCTGGAGAATTTGTGTGCGTTATTAATTATCAGTCAGTAACTACCAGCAAGTTAATTGTAGCAGTCAGTCATGAACCCACTCAATCATATGAGCTGATAAGGTTGTTTTAATGCCAGCTAGTGATAGATCCTCCAGAACGATAAATTTCACTAACACTAAAATCTGGGTCCAGATGCTCGAAGGCCGATTAGCGCTAGACTGAGGTTCAATTTGAATCCGGCCTTTTTTATTATTATTATTCAAAAGCATTTTCTGATCTCGGATAATTTTTCTCAATTCTTTTAAGGTCTTCCAATCATAATATTGTAGACAAAAATAATTAAACCCGTGGCCTGGTCAGGGTTAGCTGATTGTTTTCTTATGTTCTTTCAGCGGATCCACCACAGAAAAATACTCGCAAGATTCATAAAGACGCATCCAAACTGAACCTTAAAACACACCAAGACAAGCCAGCGCCTGCTCCGGCTAGACGCCCTGCTCAGGTCCAGAGACCCGCTGTCGCACCTCGTCCCGCGTATCCAGGGTACCAGCATGCTCAGAGGTACCAGCCGTATTATCAGCACCCGCACAACACCGCCCAAGCTGGAATGCCACCCATGTCCCCTATGGGCGGAGCATGTCTACAACAATGTTGGAAGAAGTGCACACCAATATGTATCCAACACAGATGTTGTCTGCCAGGCATGAGTAATCCGGGGATGCCACTTCCTCCTCCTCCTCCCGTGTACCCACCACCACCTCCGCTTCCTCCCCCTCCCCCTCCTCCAATGGTATTTTATCCCCCTCCACCACCACCCCCCATGCCTATTTCCTACCCTCAGATGCAGACGTGCCAGCCATCGTGTGCTCCAGCCTGCTGTATGTCTCCCCCGGCCCCGGCTGTTCCTGTTCCTGCTCCTGCTCCTGCCCCACAACCTAAACCAGCACCTCCTAGGCCAGTTGCACCCCGGCCCAGTCCTGCTTGCAACCCTGCTTGCGCTCCACAGTGCTGCATGCCTATGTCTTATTCATATCCTGCGCCTTATCCAATGCCATATCCTGCCCCTCAAGCGCCAAGTTACATGACAATCCCATCCTACAGTCAGAATTTATGTGGCGGATACCCTGGATATCCCGGATACCCCTGCGGGACAGGAAGCCCTGCAACTACCCCCAAACCCATTGCAACGACGCCAAAAAAGGCCTGTGCTCCAATGTGCCTCAAGTTCTGTCTGACAGTCTGCCCTCAGGAATGCTGCAGTGCTAACATAACAGGGGTGCAAGTAGTAGCCACTCCAACTCCCTCGTCCTGTCCTGCAAACTGTGCAAAAGTATGCGCAACACCATGTCCTCAGGTAAGGATGAATTATTGATACTTTAACCCAATATCCAAATAGAATAGAATGGAATAGAAAACTTTATTAATGTGTCAGAGCCGTATAGCTTGGGAACAACCCCATACTAATTTGGGGACACAAATTCTCCAGATTGATCTCCGTGACATTTCCTGGGAGACGTTTTTTGAGAGAACTGATAAAAGATCAAGGCATTTCCCCTTATGTCATCATTCTATTAATCATAACTATAACAAAATTCTCAAATCTGATTGGCTCTCAACTGCCCTGATTTCAGCCTTAATAGGACAGTTTGATAGGACAGTACGCGTCATGCCTAAGTTATTGGACAGTACGCGCAATCACGCGCGCACTTAAATGGCTTTTTTTTTTTTTTCATTGCTAGCGGAAAAATCTTGGAATTTCTTGTGTTTTGATTTAAAAAGAGTCCTAAATATCACCGCTTCGCGGTCGTCCGATTTTGTTAATCACTCGTATGACTACAGACCGAACTGGACTCCACTAAGTCCTGTTACCATTACTAATTGACCACTCCAGAAAATACCATAACATACCATAATGCAGGTCACGTAAAGGGTTAAACAAATCGGTCAGTAGCAGGTGGGAATACACGGGCAGGCCGGACCGGTCAATCTAAAAAATAAGATAGGCTTTTTGAAGAGTTTCTTCAAGACTTGTCAATGTTGTGCATACTATTTAACCCTTTACGTCTCAAGAGCAAAAGACCGAAATAATCTTCTCCCAAAGATAATTTAATGACGGTGACATCTTGGAAAGACACTTAAAACGGCTGTTACGGCAGCATCTACCCACTTCTCCCTGTCATACCATTCTTAATTATAAGTTCACTCGGTTGTATGCCGCAAGTTAGTCTAAGCGTTTTGTGTGAAGCAGAGACAATGAGAGACATCTGCACACAGTTCCCTTAAAGATGTTTAATGCTTACTTAACAGTATACTAATCATTTTCATCAAGAAATTTCAAGTAAAACGGACTTTCCTAACTCAAAACGATTTTTACTTTTTGATAGAGCTGTTGTACATCTGGTACTCAGTCTCCCGTCACAAAACCTTCAGTGGCCCCTACGCCAACAAAAACCTCAGGAACGCGTGAGTACCATCCAAAACTTATATTAAGCAGTGGTAGATCAAGGGGAGGGGACCGGGGGGTCCGCCCCCCCTTATTTTTAGACCAAACTAAGGCCGAAGGGCTGAAAAAAAGGGTCTGGATAACCAGGCCCCCTTCCCCCCTCCCTCTCAAGTTCTGGAATCGGCAGTGTTTAGGATTATGTTAAACAGTGGAGTATTTTGAGCTTGGTCTACTTCACACCCTCGATTTTCACATCACCTGTTTCGGGTATTGTAAGCCGATGGATTGATTGATCCTGGGTTAAACCTTTCTTGTAATCCGTTCTATGTATAAAAATTGAACGTCAACCAACTTTTACCATTATAATTTAAATTATTTAAGGTTACGGACAACTTTTTTTAAAAAAGAACACGGTCCCTCCTAGAGAAGGGCCTGCCTTGTATAGAGACCAGAAAATGTAGAAAGGAAGCCACTAACTCCAAGCTGTAACGGTAAAGAAACTTTGTATCTGTCGAGGTTTCTAGATAACTGCCCACCTACCGCTCCCCTAAGTCACAGTTTTGCCCTTAGTGAGAATTAAGTGTTAATGGTGACTTAGGGGAGTGGTAGGTAGTCATGAAGTTACCCAGAAACTTTATCTGCTCCGCATGTTTTCTTTTTCATAGCTAAACCAACGCCAAAAGCGACAACACCAGCGCCAGTGACTTGCCAGTCACCCATATGTTCAAGTCCTAAGACGTGTCAACAAACATGTCCCAAACCTGTATGTTGTCAACGATTTAACGACATGGTAGATGGCTGTCTGCCAATCTGTTTTAAGAAATGCGCACAAGTGTGTCCAAGGCGTTGCTGTGGTCCTCATCCGCCATTGGTTAAGCGCATTGGACAACGCATTGGACAACGCATTGGACAACGGCCAAAGTTGAATGACATTTCGTTAAGTGGGTGTCCGAAGATTTGCGCTGATATCTGTGCTCTGGAGTGTCCTCACAGGTGTTGTGGCCCGGGTTCCCTGAAAAGGTCCTTCATACCAAGAAGGACACCTCAGCTAGCTTACATAAAAAATAACTACGCCTATGCAGCAAAGAGGTTTCAGGTGCCTTTATCACGTTACAGTAAGCCACGTGGATTTAGCTTGAAGAAAAAACGGCACGTAATGCGCCAATAAGCACTTTTCAATACTCTTGGGTGGTCTTTGCTAATTTTCTGGGGTATTCGTAAGTACTTCGACGACAAAAAAAACTTGAGAAGCAATGAGATTTGCTTAGACAAGTATCACTTTTGGATAACGCGGGTGGATTTCAGTTAAATACCACTTCTTGCTGCCGATACCAACTGGTGATCAACACATTGCCAACCTAAACGTATTACTTTTGTACTGTCCTAGTTGACATCGCCGTCGACTTTGCTTAAGCTCGGTAATGGCCTATACGAGGAGGTTCCGCCCGAAAGGGGTATCTATTTTAGCCTTCAAACATATGAAAGGGCAGGGATTAATAGTTGAAGCATATGAAAGGGTACAGAAATCTGTCATTTCGGTCTCTAAAAGTGACCAAAGGGGCTTACAGATGCATTTTTGGCCAGTGATTAAGTACATAAAACTGCTTTTGTGATTTACCTATATGTTAAAGAAAGTGCATTTTTACAGCAGTTTGAAGGGATGCAAAGTTCTAAACTAGGTAAGCAAAAGCGCTACCGTTTGTTAAAAGAGGGTATATGAAAGGGGTATCTTTTTTGTCATAAATAATAAATAAAAGCATAAGGGGTTGCAGTTCGTGGCGGATCCTCCCCTGAAATTTTCTTAAACACGCCCCGGAAAAAAAGTATATTATGCTATGCATATTATAGTATATACTAACACAAATTCTACAAATTGCAGCGGGAGTAGGACCAAGGAAGCACGTAATTTATCCTACCAATAATAAATACTAGTTTGTTATCATACAATGTCGCATGTGTGCATAATACATTCATCTAGTTTTAATATTTGTAGAAAGAAAGTGTTGGAGCTTGTAAATACTACTGAAAAGGTATCACACAAATTAAGACTGATTGTAATATTGACTAACGTTGTAGTATGAATCAGAAAATAGAATGAAATAAATAATCAACTTAAACATCCTTGAACCTGTGCCTTTCGTAGCCTTGGTCATGCAGAACACGAGCTAGAGTTAGCCAGGTTTGCAAAGTTTACCGAGGAGCCTGGGGTTATACAGGCTTTCTACAAGGGTCCTGAAGGAACTGGCATTTAACCACTGGGAAAGGGATGAATAAATTTGAAAATGGGAGCGGGATTTCTCTTGTTTTAGAGGAGTGCGACCCTATGATTTCATATATCTGAAGAAACGATCCAGCTTTTTGAAATAGAGAAATACAATTCTGAATAAGTAAACCTCAGTTGAAATCCAGAATCACTTTTTTTCCGCTTCCGGGCCTCACTTAGTCTGCTACACATGGCGCGTTCTTTGTGTCTTCAAGCAACGCTCCTTGGAGAGGAACCTAAATTCTAGTTAACAATTTCCACATGGTTCCGTAATTAAGTTCTGTCAGTTTCCTTGCTCAGCCGTTTTTGATGTCGATAAAATGACATGCAAACTGGGAGGAAAAGATCAAACGCTTTTAATTAATTACGTGTATCAATTTGCAAACAGCCACTGGGAATGAGTTTTGGACCAAAACGAGGCTAAGCTCTGTGATTTGGTACCCCCACCTCCCCCCGCCCTCCTCATTCTTCAGTACCGTCTTTTACAATGAGCCTGGTTTGAGACCAAAGATATCTTTTCTTGTTTTCTTCTCTTGTTTCTAGTCTTTAAAGGTTGATCATTTTGAGCATTAAGAAAAGCTATGAATGCTTCATGCTTTAACCAGGATAACAAGGGTGTTTTCGTCGTTAAACAAGACGCTGTGGATCCCACATTGGATGGTCACGCAGTTTGCACGTGAAAGCTTTCGAATTTACCGCTTTCGTGGTTCGTGTATGAGCGAATACGACTTAATCTAATTAACCCAAGGGTTTTAAAAATAGAACGCGGTTTGCACGAGAAGATGTTGGACTCTGCCCCTTTTACGGTTCAACCGTGAAAGAATGCAACTTGTTTACGAGGTCATTTTGCTCAATAAGATTTAAGAAATCACCTCCTTTCCGAAAATTTGCAATTAAATTATGCATCATTCAATATTACCCTTAATTATCTCATGCACGAGTTTGATTATTGTCAAGCTCTTGACAGTAAGCCAAACCATTCACACCGTGTGCTGCGAGGACTATTATTTTCCAAAGGGAAAATTTTAATTATTTAACAGTCTGTTTCACTCATTTTCGATTGTTTTTTCCAAAAAGTTTATTTTCTTTTGCCGATTTGTTTGCCGTGCGCTATCTGTGGGTCGTATGTAACGAAGATAAACGCTGTTTTGTGACACAGCGCGCCGGCAGACATTCGCGTCGCTTGGCTTGTTTAATGGGCTTGTTTACGTTTGCACGTCTTGCGTGCCTATTGCAACTTTGAATCAAAACAAGCGAACTCGATTACCCTATTTGGGCGACGCCCAAATAATTAGGAATCTCTCCACCTCTCCTTCTAACTCCTCTCTGCCCCCTCAACCCTACCCCCTCCGTCCCGACACCCCCTCCCCCCAATAAAGCTTTCTCTCCAACGAAATGTTAGGTTTCAACTTTAATTTCTTAAAAAATAAGTAAAAAATGCATAATACCATTGGCATCGTTACACAGCTGTTGCTAGTTGCACGACATGATTATCATGTCCTTAATTTTAGTCTTTGCTTCAAAGGAAACCTTTAGGCGAGCTTCATCATGAGAAAACAGCCGACATAACGCGACGCTCACACAGCCTTCTTGCGTGAAATGACGCCTGGCCCACAAACTCCATACTGATGACGTGTCACTACCTAGATCTGGGTAGTGCCTCTGATTGGTCGTACCTCGTGGGAAATTTTCTTCAACCAATCAAAATCACTACCCAGATCTGGGGTAGCGATGCGTCATCATTATGTAATTTCTGCGGTCGTTTTTAAGACGTCATCCATGTCCATCGTCGCCATCTGTTGCAACTGACGACAGGAAACAGTTTCGATGCCTAAATTTAGTAGTAAATAAGATAACTGGAACGTTATTTTCAATTGATTTGCACACATGTTTTAGCTTTTTTAAAGATAACAAATACCGTGATATTAGCCCTGTTTACGATCTTTAATGATAATGTCTTTTAAATAGGCAACGCCTTTGAACTTTGTCTGCAGCATTGCTTCCACTCTCGACAAGAGATAGTTTCTCAGGGGAATTACAGTTGATATCTTTGCCAAGGCACATGGATGGGTTGTCGACCGGTTTGTACCGAAAATATCTATGGTCACCCTCCTCTCTAAGCTCTTGTACAAACAGGAACTCCTCGGGAGTGGTGACACTACATCCTTGATACGTCTGTAAACAAAATTGGTTATGTAAAAGAGTAATATATAAAGTGTTCAAACAAATCGAAATGGAAATGTCATCTTTTCTGGGGAGGCTCCGCCCGAAAGGCTTGGGCCTTTTCCAGGCTTCAGGTATTTTTATTAATTTTTTTTTCAAGTTCAGGTATATGATAGAGTAGGATCAGCTCTAGGATGTCACTTGTTGAAGTATATGAAAGGACAGGGAAATGTGTTATTTTGGTCGGTAAAAAGACCCAAGGGCTACTAGATGAATTTTATGGCCGCGAGAACTCGAGAGTACGTTCTGGTTTTGTATTTTATTCATGTTTTGCGTCTCCAACAATTAATGAGTCCGTCCTAATCTTTTCCGTGGGGAACTTTCTAGCCACGCCAGTGTTGTCAATATTAAGACGACGGCACCCAGAATTAATTTTTATTTTCATCCAGTTAGTATGGCCCGAGTTTCTGAAATTCTCTCTAATCTAAACGTTCGGAAGCCTGTTGGTCCCGACAGAATACCACCCAAGCTGCTTAAAATTGCCGCTCCAGTCATAGCTGGACCTATGACTAAACTTTGTAATTATTGTATTGATGTAGGCGAGTGGCCATGTCAATGGAAACTTAGTAACGTCACCCCTGTTCATAAGAAGACGACGAAACATCTAAGACGAACTATCGCCCTATTAGTGTCTTATCAGTTATACCCAAGGTGTTTGAGAAACTACAATTTGATCAATTATACAGCGTCTTCACACCAGTCTTTTCGGATAATTTGTCAGGGTTCCTGCGTGGGCATTCTTGCTGTTCCGCTTTATTAAAGCTAACTGATGATTAGCGCCAGGCTCTTGACAATAAAAACGATGTGGCGGTGATCGCTATTGACCTATCCAAAGCATTTGACTCGATTTGTCATAATTTATTACAAGCAAAACTGAAAGCTTACGGCGTTCACGATTCAGCTATAAAACTGATTCAGTCATATCTATCAGCCCGCTTTCAACGAGTAAAATGTAACGGGAAGGTATCAGACTGGCTGCCTCTTCGCTGTGGAGTACCGCAAGGGAGTCTTCTAGGTCCGCTTTTTTTAAATATCTTTGTGAATGATGTCAATTACTCAGCTGGATCTTCCTCCCTACGTCTGTATGCTGATGACACAACGCAATATATAGCCCATGAGAGCCCCTGCACACTAGAATCTACACTGAATCAAGATATAGAGAGATTAACCCTCTGGTTCACTGCGAATTACCTGCAAGTAAACGCTACTAAAACTCAGGCAATGACGCTGGGGAAATCTCAGTACCCATATAATCTTTTTATTGGTGATAAGTCCATCGAAATTGAACCAACTCTCAAGATTCTTGGCGTTATATTGGATCGAGATTTGTCTTTCAAGCCCCACGTGGCAATCAAGCTGAAAAAAACGTATGCTAAGATAGCCGCACTACGGAGGATTAAGCGCTTGGTTCCTTCGGACGTTATCATTTCCCTTTATAAAGCCTACGTATTACCGCATATAGAATACTGTTGCCCCATAACAGGCCAGAGCCCCGATTTTAATGCGCGCAGGAGGAGGCCTAATCTCCACAGCAACCACCGCAGATCGGTTTCTAATAACAGACAAGCGTTACTTTCGTAATTAGTTTTAAGCATTCCTCCAAACACCTTTGGAGAGCGCCGGACACATTGCCTGTCAAGGAACTTTGTACTTCTGATTAAACGAACCAGACATCTCAAGGAAACGCGAAATTTGATCAGACTATCTGGGATTATAAATTCATTTCACGGTCGAAGTCGATCTTCGCGGCTGGCTTCGCAATTGATAACTACAGTTTTCTCGCCGCATTTGGATTCAAATAGGCTTAATACGCTGCCAAAGGCTTTTCAAGTGCTCTCTTTTAAGAAAATAGTGCTCCGATGGCTTATTTAACTTCTTTCAAGAGTAGTATGCCGTGTCAACATTGGTGACCTTCGAAGCGAAAACGGCGAGTCGGCGTATCAAGTTTTTACTGTGGAGCCACAAGTAGGAATACACTCTCCGCTGGCACATCTTTCTCCGGTTTGGAAGGAACTCTGCGTGGAAAAGACCCTGACCAAAGAAATTTTTAAATCTTCTCTATTTGACATTTGAGAAAAGCCGTCAACAAGGCTAATTTTTTAGTCGCCAGTGTAAACGAATGCGAGAGCTCGAGCTCTACTTCACATCTCCTTGAGGAACAGCAAGACCGATTATCTGATTCAATGGACGACCTTTTTTATCAAACGGCGAAGGATTCAAGTCTTTTTTCTCTGGCTTAAGACGATGTAAGCGTCGATGTGCCTCCAGTGACAAATCACTCTCCAAAAATCCCGCCAAGCACTGTCGAAATCCCGCCAAAATCTTATTCGCTGGCAGAAGCCCAAGACGGTGGATTACTCCAGATATTCTAGCTTCCACTTCAACATCTTCGTGTTGGCTTCGGTGATCTGTATAATCAACGTCATAGATACAGTATGGTTTCTATATCAGTCATTTTAGCCTCCTTGAAATGTCAATCATAATCCAAAAATTATTATTACAGGTTACCTTTGTATTCTTACTTGTTTTTTACTTAATAGGCCAAATTATAGGGCTACCCTCTCCCTCAGAGCTTACAGGCGGCGCGCCCAAGATTCTGAGGTGAAGGTAGTCTCTCTTTTGAAATGTCGGTCATAATCCAAATAATTTTTGTAGATGATTTTTGTAGTGTCATTTGTTTCTGAAATAGGCCAAATTATGGGGCTACCCTCTCCCTCAGAGCTTACAGGCGGCGCGCCCAAGATTCTGAGATGATGGTAGTCTCTCTTTTGAAATGTCGGTCATTATCCAAATTATTATTGTAGGTCATCTTTGTAATGACATTTGTTTCGAAAAAGGCCAAATTATGGGGCTACCCTCTCCCTCAGAGCTTACAGGCGGCGCGCCCAAGATTCTGAGGTGTTGGTAGTCTCTCTTTTAAAATGTCGGTCATAATCCAAATAATTTTTGCAGATGATTTTTGTAGTGTCATTTGTTTCTGAAATAGGCCAAATTATGGGGCTACCCTCTCCCTCAGAGCTTACAGGCGGCGCGCCCAAGATTCTGAGGTGATGGTAGTCTCTCTTTTGAAATGTCGGTCATTATCCAAATTATTATTGTAGGTCATCTTTGTAATGACATTTGTTTCGAAAAAGGCCAAATTATAGGGCTACCCTCTCCCTCAGAGCTTACAGGCGGCGCGCCCAAGATTCTGAGGTGATAGTAGTCTCTCTTTTAAAATGTCGGTCATTTATCCAAATTATTATTGTAGGTCATCTTTGTAATGACATTTGTTTCGAAATAGGCCAAATTATGGGGCTATCCTCTCCCTCAGAGCTTACAGGCGGCGCGCCCAAGATTCTGAGGTGATGGTAGTCTCTCTTTTAAAATGTCGGTCATTATCCAAATTATTATTGTAGGTCATCTTTGTAATGACATTTGTTTCGAAATAGGCCAAATTATGGGGCTACCCTCTCCCTCAGAGCTTACAGGCGGCGCGCCCAAGATTCTGAGGTGATGGTAGTCTCTCTTTTAAAATGTCGGTCATTATCCAAATTATTATTGTAGGTAATTTTTGTAGTGACATTTGTTTCGAAATAGGCCAAATTATGGGGCTACCCTCTCCCTCAGAGCTTACAGGCGGCGCGCCCAAGATTCTGAGGTGATGGTAGTCTCTCTTTTGAAATGTCGGTCATTTATCCAAATTATTATTGTAGGTTATTTTATGTATTGTCATTTGTTTTTAAAATAGGCCAAATTATGGGGCTACCCTCTCCCTCAGAGCTTACAGGCGGCGCGCCCAAGATTCTGAGGTGAAGGTTGTCTCTCTTTTAAACTGTCAGTCGTCAACCATAGTATTATTGAATTTTCATTTTCCAGAGTTCATAGTGGTACCTTATTTATAGTTTTACGTGATTTGTGGCAAAGACAAGACCAGGCTAACAAATTTATTCTACTTTATACGTGGTGCGACAATCACCGTGGCTGACTGGCCTCCAAAGTTCCTTTATAATTTGGACGCTTCTCAGGAGTTCCTTCACTGCTTGTAATCCAGAATTGGCGATTCTCAGCAGCTTGAAGCTCTTGCATTGCATCAGTTGCTCCTTGGACGACGACCTTTTCTTGTCCCGAATACAATATCGATTCTCGATTCTCGACTCTCGATTACCGTATCTTGCCCGTGCAAGGTTTCGGCAACGGGACCAGTACTAAGACCATTGCAGGAAAACTGTTTGGTAGAAGAAGAGTGAAATGATGGCTTCGGCGCGTTACCTGTCTGATGCTCGGTATATCACTGCCAAACTGCGCAACAGAATGCGCGAAATACCCCTCCGGTACTTGAAAAAAAAGAAAAAAACCTGAGCGATGTAATTTAGTAACTTATTCATGGTGTTCAGCTTCCGGTTTATTCAGCTTATTGCTAGTTGTAGGCAAAGTTCACGCGCACATTATCACACTCTAACTGGGTCGATTGTGAGGAAACTCTTATGTCAGTCATTGACTAAAAACCCCCGCGCGTTGGCTTTGTGCGACGGACGTTCCTTAGAAATATAAATTGCCCACACACTGATCGCCAATTCTACTTGCAAACTGTTGCTGATTGAGTTGTATAATGTATTCGAGAGTGTAAATTTAGTACTAACCTCGCAGACAAGGATGCAATGAGACATTTATTTGCGTAGTTAGGCCTACTATCCATTGGGCAAGCATCCCTTTTATTTTCTTTCGATAGCCTGTCCATGCACTAACCTTTGGGTACAGAAACTAGCTGCCTCTCGCTGTACCAAAACTTGATAGTTTTGGCGTTCAATATTCTTAACGGGTGCTCACAAAACACCGGGACTGCATCGTGCTTCCTTGGCGCTTTGTACCCTACGAGCTTTGGTTCATCGCGTTTTGAAATATGGAAATTTTGATATTCCCGCGTAAAAGAAGACCGCTAAAATGTGTCTTTCATTGACTACAGTGAAACGCCCGGAAATGAAGGATGTTTTGAAAGAGACGGGAAAACTGATAAAAGTAAATATTTGTTTTGATAAGTGAAATTAATGAGAAATAACCATAAACTAGTTTTGTTGTTTTGTTTTTTAAAAGCGGTTTGTCTGGTACCAGATTTGTACAATTACTTTCAATCAAACATGGATCGGGTTTTGTTAATTATGACAGAATGTAATTAAAAAGCATTATGTTGACAGCTACAAGGCACATGCTTGCCTTAAGCTGCGAGTATCCCGCCATGTTTTAAACAAAGGGCCTCTGACCAAGCCGGCATTCTAATCCGCCACAAATATGTGAGGCACGCGTCTTTCAAAGTCGCCTAGTACTTAAAATCGGGGCTCTGGCCTGTTATGCTACTTCTGGGCATATCTAAAGTCTTGAAAAATAACATCGAACGTACCAATCATTATGCGATCAAGGCAATACTGAATTTAGGTAATTCGGCTACCTATGACTTTTACCTAGCAATGGCTGATATGGGCAAGCTTGAGCAAAGACGTACCCTACAATCGCTTATCTTATTTTTTAAATGTTTTAAACTAGATGGCCCTAATTATATTTCCAAATTTTTTACACCTCGGCTAACTAAATACAATCTACGAGACAGTGGATTAAATGTTGTGCAGCCTCCATATAACAGCCTTTGTCATGCACAACTCTTATTTATACATGATTGCCCACATATGGAATCAATTACCAACTGTAACCAAATCTTCGAGCACTTTAGCGCAATTTCGTGCTCGCCTTAATAATGTCAATTTCACAGGGTGCCAATGCATGAACTGTATATGACTTTACCTATTTTTACATTTTTACATACTCTTGGGCTAGTTTATTTAAGCAATAGACCACACTTTCTATGGGTTTACCGGCGTGATAACCCAATGGGATGTTGGGAGAACACGAGAAAAGCTTGTAAATCACTCGCCTTCGGCTCGTGATTTACAAGCTTTTCGAGTGTTCTCCCAACATCCCAAGTGGGTTATCACGCCGGTAAACCCATAGAAAGTGTGGTCTATTGCTTTTATAAAATAACTTCGGGTAGAATGGAGTCTTTTAGGTAAAAAATATGGTTCTAGTACCGTGATCAAGTCACGTCTTCTCTCTAAAGTCATCATAAGCCAATCATGACTCACGATTTAATAGCGTTGAACTTTCTCAAAACTCAGTTCAGTCAAACAACAAACAGCAGCACTTCAAAACACGAGTTTTTGCACTCATTACATGATAACTTATGAAAGCTGTTTTACAGGAACGTACAATGAAAGGATACGTTCATGGTTTGTTTACTACAGAAGTAGAAATTAATTGAACATCAGACTGTACGCAGCTGTATTTTGTTGAGTCGATCCGTAAGAATTTCATTGTTACAGACGGAACTGACAGCTATTGTAATGGAGGACTTCATTCACTTTTTACAAGCAGCAGTGGTTTGAGATCTGTTTTCTGGACTTTATTATGATCAAGAAATGCTGCGGTAACGACGTGACTGCATTTGCGAAGTTGTCGCATGTAACTTTATATGCACGTACAGCGACCGATGGAAATATGTCAGTGGTGGAGAAAGGTTTCTTTGCCGTAGCCACATATTGGCGTTAATATTTGTCGATTCGAGAAGTCAGGTGGTTTGAGGTAGGTTATGGCATCGATATCACTGAATAATTTGTGCAAATGTTGGAAAAAACCAGCCCGAAACTCTGACATCTTTCATCATCGTTGGCAGCTTGTTTACAACCTACAGCGGCCGATTTTATACCATATCTTGATCAGTGATCTCTTTTTGGAACAATTTCTTTCATTAAGGAATTTAATTTTGACATAAAATAAATCAAGAATGCTAAAACTATCCGTTTTGTTGCTGGTTGGCACATGGTTAAGTTTTCCTAGAGACTTTCTACACCAGAAATTCACACAGTTGTTGTCTTTCTCTCGGATTGGCATCGCCGTGAAATGTAAACTGTTTTCAGCTTTGTACTTTATAACTTCTAAAGCTATGGCAGTAGCGAATTGTGAGGCTCAGTAATAAAATGTGGAAACCAACGCTTTTAACGTTACGAAGGGCTGGGTAAGTAACTTTTTCTGTTTTTTAGCCTTTCTAAAATCGTTGTTTGCAGATCAATTGCCGGTTTTGTTTATGGCTCGTCGTCCGGATGCCTTTTTCTATGGGTTTACTGGTATAATAAACCATAGGTTTTTGACCAATCAGATCACGTGTACTATCTCAGTTATTTTATAAATACATATATAATTATACTGGTATAATTATATTTTTTAATATTTTAATCAGTTTATAATGATTAGTCCGTTTTAAACTATTTTTAATGCATGTTCTTAGGTTTTTTTTAGTGTTTTTTTTTTTCAGAAAATAGTTTCTTAAAAAATTTTCCCAAAATTACGATGTTTTTAGGTTTTTCAAAATATTTGTATATACATAATTCACTTTTTATCCTGTTTTGTATTTTTTAGTTTGTAGAGCGTTTTTAACATGAGCCTCTGGCTCGGAAGATTGTGTAAACACTTTCCACGTCTTCGACATTAAATAAATCATTCATTCATTCATTCATACCTTTTCGTTTAAAAATGGTATATATGAACATGTGTATAGGGTATATGAAGGGGCGGAGCCAACCGTATAAAACTTTGTTGAGTACCCCGGGGTTTCGTACTGTGGGCTTACCATTTTCCCCTTATTTAAAGTTATATTCTTGGTCATTGTTCCATATTTCTGCCTAGATTCTATGTTATTCCTTCTTGGTAGTTTTCAGATGTTATTATAGAACGCGGAATTACTTTTATATTAAGTACCTTCAAAAATGTTAGGTACCATCTCTACATTAAGTACAGTTAAACCCCCATTAAGAGGCCACTAGTTTATCAACCACCCTCAATTAAGCGGTCAGTAATCAAAGTCCCAATTCACAAAATAATTGTGGAAAAGAACTGTCAATGAAACCTCTATTGAGTGCCTGTGCCCGGGGTCTCCTTTTAGCCATCCCGGCACCCATTACTGACTTCCATAAGCGGCCAGCAAGCGCTTGATAATCTTAGTTTGGCTTCATTTTGAAAATATAATGAAGTAAAATACAGTCAATCATAATGAAAGGGATGATCTTGGGCCAGTAATGCCGCTCCCGTTCCGTGTTTGTTTCAAAATAAAGTATGTTTCTGCTAAAGGTTATTATGATTTATGACAAGCCTTTATTGAGTGAACAATCCACATTAAGCGGCCAATTGCCGGTACCCCGAGGGTGGCCGCTTATTGGAGGTTCCAGGAGAGTACTCCCTATAATGGCCCAAAAGGGGGATTCCCCGCCCAAAAGGGATAGCTTTTTCAGGCTTTAGATAAATGAAAGGCTAGGTAAATCTGTAGTTACAAACGGTAAAAAGGCCTAAAACTGGGGCTACAAGATGCTTTTTGTGGCTGTGAGAAAAGTCGAGAAAACGTTCTGGTTTTGTGATTGTTTCATATATTTTAAAGAGGGTGCATTTTACAGCAGTTAAAAGGGAAGCAAAGTTCTAAACTAGGTATGTGAAAGGGGTACCATGATACGAAAGGGGTATCTTTTCCCTCAAAAATGGTATGTAAAAGGGGTTGGGCTAGGGAGTGGAGCCTCCCGGTATAGAACTTTTTCGGGTATTCCCTGGATGAAGGTTTAACTGTACTTTAGTACGCTGCATATGATTATGATGTCAACACACCTCAAATCTGGTAAGTTTAGGGGATTTTTGTTTTTTATTCTAAATGAGTATCTGAGGCGTGATTTTTGATTTTCATTTTTTTTTTCGTCTCTTGACACCACAAAGGAGTGCTGGTGACCATATTTGGTACCTGTAAATTTCTCACTTGTAAGGTGAACTTAGCGCTTTTTTTTTGTTCGCTTCAGGGCCTGCCTTGTATAGAGACCAGAAAATGTAGATAGGAAGCCACTAACTCCAAACTGTAACGGTAAAGAAAGTTTGTATCTATCGAGATTTCTAGGTAACTGACCACCTACCCCTCCCCTAAGTCACAGTTTTGCCCTTAGTGAGAATTAAGTGTTAATGATGACTTAGGGGAGTGGTAGGTAGTCAGTTACCCAGAAACTTTATCTGCTCCGCATGTTTTCTTTTTCATAGCTAAACCAACGCCAAAAGCGACAACACCAGCGCCGGTGACTTGCCAGTCACCCATATGTTCAACTCCTCAGACGTGTCAACAAACATGTCCCAAACCTGTATGTTGTCAACGATTTAACGACATGGTAGATGGCTGTCTGCCAATCTGTTTTAAGAAATGCGCACAAGTGTGTCCAAGGCGTTGCTGTGGTCCTCATCCGCCATTGGTTAAGCGCATTGGACAACGCATTGGACAACGCATTGGACAACGGCCAAAGTTGAATGACATTTCGTTAAGTGGGTGTCCGAAGATTTGCGCTGATATCTGTGCTCTGGAGTGTCCTCATAGGTGTTGTGGCCCGGGTTCCCTGAAAAGGTCCTTCATACCAAGACGGACGCCTCAGCTAGCTTACATGAAAAATAACTACGCCTATGCAGCAAAGAGGTTTCAGGTGCCTCATTGCCAGAAATTAGGGACAAGATGGCGGTTGCGCGTGCGCACCAAGGCCACAATGGCTGCGAATTCGTATAAGAAAATGTATGGAGATAAGGAAACTTTTTCAAATATATCGATTATGAGCTCACGGGTGTTCGGTGCACGACTCGAAACATGTTAAGTGCTGTGTAACCTTCGCATCTGGGTTAAAAATAGCTAAGTAGAAGTAGGTTTACTTACTTCCCGAAGTGGCCACTTTTATCTCTCGTTGTACGCTCCATTTCTCCATACATTGTTTTAAAATCTTGCCGAAGTCATGCGAAATACTGGTCGATTAGAGGATAAACCCTTCACTGAAGTAAATTTGCACGACTCGATATCACTTCTGCGATGGAAGATGTTTCCAAAACAGTCGTTAAAAGGAGGATTTTTGCACTGGAAAATACTTCCAAAGGCGCATTATTTCCCGCAGTTTTCCATCTGTAGTCCAGTAATGGACGCCATGGTTGCGAATGACTTATTTCGGTCGGACAAAGCTTCTCAACTCCAAACCTCACCGAATCGCCATTTTGGTTGTTGCTACAACTCCAGAGATGCTTCACGGGATATAAACTAGGTTCCAGGCATTCAAAAATCCTCGATTAGCCTACCAGGCTTGGTTTTAAAACAAAATTGTCACGAAAATGTCACGAAAATGTCACGAAAGGTACAGCCGCGTACTGTTTTGTTGCTATCAGCCGCTCGGCCGAGTATAAACCTAACATTTTCTTGCAAGATGTTTCATTCCAGCTTTTTTCTTCGTAAAACAGATCCACAGAGCTCAAATTATTTAAAAAATCGCAGGGGATACGCTTTCCCTGACTACGATCGTTTTTGTCCGCCATTTTGGAAATGAGATTCCGCTGACAATTAATCACGGGCGCGAAATGTCCACTATTTCTGGCAATGTTATCACGTTACAGTAAGCCACGTGGATTTAGCTTGAAGAAAAAACGGCACGTAATGCACCAATAAGCACTTTTCAATACTCTTGGGTGATCTTCGCTAATTTTCTGGGTTATTCGTAAGTACTTCGACGACAAATAAAACTTGAGAAGCAATGAGATTTGCTTAGACAAGTATCACTTTTGGATAACGCGGGCGGATTTCAGTTAAATACCACTTCTTGCTGCCGATACCAACTGGTGATCAACACATTGCCAACCTAAACGTATTACTTTCGTACTGTCCTAGTTGACATCGCCGTCGACTTTACTTAAGCTCGGTAATGGCCTATACGAGGAGGCTCCGCCCAAAAGGGGTATCTATTTTAGGCTTCAAACATATGAAAGGGCAGGGATTAATAGTTGAAGCATATGAAAGGGTACAGAAATCTGTCATTTCGGTCTCTAAAAATGACCAAAGGGGCTTACAGATGCATTTTTGGCCAGTGATTAAGTACATAAAACTGGTTTTGTGATTTACCTATATGTTAAAGAAAGTGCATTTACAGCAGTTTGAAGGGATGCAAAGTTCTAAACTAGGTAAGCAAAAGTGGTACCGTTTGTTAAAAGAAGGTATGAAAGGGGTATCTTTTTTGTCATAAATAATAAATAAAAGGATAAGGGGTTGCAGTTCGTGGCGGATCCTCCCCTGAAATTTTCTTAAACACGCACCGAAAAAAAAGTATGTTATGCCATGCATATCATAGTATATACTAACACAAATTCTGCAAATTGAAGCGGGAGTAGGACCAAGGAAGCACGTAATTTATCCTACCAATGATAAATGCTAGTTTGTTATCATACAATGTCGCATGTGTGCATAATACATTCATCTAGTTTTAATGTTTGTAGAAAGAAAGTGTTGGTGCATTTTAACCCTTGTAAGCTTGTAAATACTACTGAAAAGGTATGACACAAATTGAGACTGATTGTAATATTGACTAACGTTGTAGCATGAATCAGAAAATAGAATGAAATAAATTATCAACTTAAACATCCTTGAACCTGTGCCTTTCGTAGCCTTGGTCATGCAGAACACGAGCTAGAGTTAGCCAGGTTTGCAAAGTTTACCGAGGAGCCTGGGGTTGTACAGGCTTTCTACAAGGGTCCTGAAGGGACTGGCATTTAACCACTGGGAAAGGGATGAATAAATTTGAAAATGGGAGCGCGATTTCTCTTGTTTTAGAGGAGTGCGACCCTATGATTTCATATATCTGAAGAAACGATCCAGCTTTTTGAAATAGAGAAATACAATTCTGAATTAGTAAACCTCAGTTGAAAGCCAGAATCACTTTTTTCCGCTTCTGGGCCTCACTTAGTCTGCTACACATGGCGCGTTCTTTGTGTCTTCAAGCAACGCTCCCTGGAGAGGAGCCTAAATTCTAGTTAACAATTTCCGCATGGTTCCGTAATTAAGTTCTGTCAGTTTCCTTGCTCAGCTGTTTTTTGATGTCGATAAAATGACATGTAAACAGGGAGGAAAAGATCAAACTGCTTTTAATTAATTACGTGTATCAATTTGCAAACAGCCACTGGGAATGAGATTTGGACCAAAACGAGGCTAAGCTCTGTGATTTGGTACCCCCACCTCCCGTCTTTTACAATGAGCCTGGTTTGAGACCAAAAGATATCTTTTTAAATGTTACCCAATTGTTTCTAGTCTTTAAAGGTTGATCATTTTGAGCATTAAGAAAAGCTAAGAATGCTTCAGGCTTTAACCAGGATAACAAGGGTTTTTTCGTCGTTAAACAAGACGCTGTGGATCCCACATTGGATTGTCAGGCAGTTTGCACGTGAAAGCTTTCGAAATTACCGCTTTCGTGGTTCGTGTATGAGAATTAACCCAAGGGTTTTAAAAATAGAACGCGGTTTGCACGTGAAGATGTTGGACTCTGCCCCTTTTACGGTTCAACCGTGAAAGAATGCAACTTGTTTACGAGGTCATTTTACTCAATAAGATTTAAGAAATCACCTCCTTTCCGAAAATTTGCAATTAAATTATGCATCATTCAATATTACCCTTAATTATCTCATGCACGAGTTTGATTATTGTCAAACTCTTGACAGTAAGCCAAACCATTCACACCGTGTGCTGCGAGGACTATTATTTTCCAAAGGGAAAATTTTAATTATTTAACAGTCTGTTTCACTCATTTTCGATTGTTTTTTCCAAAAAGTTTATTTTCTTTTGCCGATTTGTTTGCCGTGCGCTATCTGTGGGTCGTATGTAACGAAGATAAACGCTGTGTTGTGACACAGCGCGCCGGCAGACATTCGCGTCGCTTGGCTTGTTTAATGGGCTTGTTTACGTTTGCACGTCTTGCGTGCCTATTGCAACTTTGAATCAAAACAAGCGAACTCAATTACCCTATTTGGGCGACGCCCAAATAATTAGGAATCTCTCCACCTCTCCTTCTAACTCCTCTCTGCCCCCTCAACCCTACCCCCTCCGTCCCGACACCCCCTCCCCCCAATAAAGCTTTCTCTCCAACGAAATGTTAGGTTTCAACTTTAATTTCTTAAAAAATAAGTAAAAAATGCATAATACCATTGGCATCGTTACACAGCTGTTGCTAGTTGCACGACATGATTATCATGTCCTTAATATTAGTCTTTGCTTCAAAGGAAACCTTTAGGCGAGCTTCATCATGAGAAAACAGCCGACGTAACGCGACGCCACCACTGGCTTCTCGCGTGAAATGACGCCTGGCCCACAAACTCCACACTTATGACGTGTCACTACCTAGATCTGGGTAGTGCCTCTGATTGGTCGTACCTCGTAAGAAATTTTCTTCAACCAATCAAAATCACTACCCAGATCTGGGGTAGCGATACGTCATCATTATGGAATTTCTGCGCTCGTTTTTCAGACGTCATCTATGTCCATCGTTGCCATCTATTGCAACTGACGACAGGAAACAGTTTCGATGCCTAAATTTAGTCGCAAATAAGATAACGGGAACATTATTTTCAATTGATTTGCACACATGTTTTAGCTTTTTTAAAGATAACAAATACCGTGATATTAGCCCTGTTTACGATCTTTAATGATAATGTCTTTTAAATAGGCAACGCCTTTGAACTTTGTCTGCAGCATTGCTTCCACTCTCGACAAGAGATAGTTTCTCAGGGGAATTACAGTTGATATCTTTGCCAAGGCACATAGATGGGTTGTCGACCGGTTTGTACCGAAAATATCTATGGTCACCCTCCTCTCTAAGCTCTTGTACAAACAGGAACTCCTCGGGTGTGGTGACACTACATCCTTGATACGTCTGTAAACAAAATTGATTATGTAAAACAGTAATATATAAAGTGTTCAAACAAATCGAAATGGAAATGTCATCTTTTCTGGGGAGGCTCCGCCCGAAAGGCTTGGGCCTTTTCCAGGCTTCTGGTATTTTTATTAATTTTTTTTCAAGTTCAGGTATATGATAGAGTAGGATCAGCTCTAGGATGTCACTTGTTGAAGTATATGAAAGGACAGGGAAATGTTTTATTTTGGTCGGTAAAAAGACCCAAGGGCTACTAGATGAATTTTATGGCCGCGAGAACTCGAGAGTACGTTCTGGTTTTGTATTTTATTCATGTTTTGCGTCTCCAACAATTAATGAGTCCGTCCTAATCTTTTCCGTGGATGAACTTTCTAGCCACGCCAGTGTTGTCAATATTAAGACGACGGCACCCAGAATTAATTTTTATTTTCTTCCAGTTAGTATGGCCCGAGTTTCTGAAATTCTCTCTAATCTAAACGTTCGGAAGCCTGTTGGTCCCGACGGAATACCACCCAAGCTGCTTAAAATTGCCGCTCCAGTCATAGCTGGACCTATGACTAAACTTTTTAATTATTGTATTGATGTAGGCGAGAGGCCATGTCAATGGAAACTTAGCAACGTCACCCCTGTTCATAAGAAGACGACGAAACATCTAAGACGAACTATCGCCCTATTAGTGTCTTATCAGTTATACCCAAGGTGTTTGAGAAACTACAATTTGATCAATTATACAGCGTATTCACACCAGTCTTTTCGGATAATATGTCAGGGTTCCTGCTTGGGCATTCTTGCTGTTCCGCTTTATTAAAGCTAACTGATGATTGGCGCCGGGCTCTTGACAATAAAAACGATGTGGCGGTGATCGCTATTGACCTATCCAAAGCATTTGACTCGATTTGTCATAATTTATTACTAGCAAAACTGAAAGCTTACGGCGTTCACGATTCAGCTATAAAACTGATTCAGTCATATCTATCAGGCCGCTTTCAACGAGTAAAATGTAACGGGAAGGTGTCAGACTGGCTGCCTCTTCGCTGTGGAGTACCGCAAGGGAGTCTTCTAGGTCCGCTTTTTTTAAATATCTTTGTGAATGATGTCAATTACTCAGCTGGATCTTCCTCCTTACGTCTGTATGCTGATGACACAACGCAATATATAGCCCATGAGAGCCCCTGCACACTAGAATCTACACTGAATCAAGAGAGATTAACCCTCTGGTTCACTGCGAATTACCTGCAAGTAAGCGCTACTAAAACTCAGGCAATGACGCTGGGGAAATCTCAGTACCCATATAATATTTTTATTGATGATAAGTCCATCGAAATTGAACCAACTCTCAAGATTCTTGGCGTTACATTGGATCGAGATTTGTCTTTCAAGCCCTACGTGGCAATCAAGCTGAAAAAAACGTATGCTAAGATAGCCGCACTACGGAGGATTAAGCGCTTGGTTCCTTCGGACGTTATCATTTCCCTTTATAAAGCCTACGTGTTACCGCATTTAGAATACTGTTGCCCACTACTTCTGGGCATATCTAAAGTCTTGAAAAATAACATCGAACGTACCAATCATTATGCGATCAAGGCAATACTGAATTTAGGTAATTCGGCTACCTATGACTTTTGCCTAGCAATGGCTGATATGGGCAAGCTTGAGCAAAGACGTACCCTGCAATCGCTTATCTTATTTTTTAAATGTTTTAAACTAGATGGCCCTAATTATATTTCCAAATTTCATGAGAGGACACAGAGGCTTTTTACTGGAAGTACCATCCCACGCAGTGATGTTTTCTCCGCGGGCAGCTAATCCGACTTAATCCCATTTAATATGTCGCGCTCCTCGAAAGTGCGAAAATTTTCTTGTCGTGTATTAGATTTCAGATGCATTTTCTTAATCTTCATTTCGCGCCAGAATAAATTAGTTTGCGCGCAAAGGGCTCCTAAAAAATCACAAGGTTTGTCCCACCTCGAGTCCACCTTCTGGAGATACGCCGGCTTGGTAGCTGGAATACATTGCCGAGGAGAAGATCTGGCATTTTTTCCTCCTCCTCGTATTTTCTTCACGGCAAATGTTTATATTTGTAGTGAGAATGCAGCGCATATCGGTGGATTTTACTTCATGCGGCTTGCTACTTCTGAAAGAAGAGTGCCGGATTTCATCGTTTTGTTCATGTTTGTTAGTGTTGGCAAATGTAAGGTAAATGAACCGACCACTGTAAGGTAAGAATTGAAGTTTTAAATTTGTTACTCGGCGAAAAATCGTGGAATGGGAATTCGTGAAACTCGTGAGTATTACCTCTGTTACCTAATGTCATGCGATGACTCCTCGCTTTTTCGATGCGTAACACGGATACAAGCGATAAATTTCTTTCGCAAAGTGAAGTATAATTTACTTAACGAGACCATTTGACGAATATTTCTTGTTATATGCTTTAGAGCGGTTTTCACTTGACTGTCGTAAAACCAAAACCAATGTAAATACACTAGCCAACCAAAGGGCGTAGTAAAACCAAAACCAAAACCAAAACCAATCCCTTTCGACAGTCAAGTGAAAACCGCTCTATTCATATTTGCTTGGCTTATTCAGGCTACATGCCAGGAGTTTGATGACAATGTTTGTGTGCTATAATTATGCTGATAAGTTTTTGCACCTTTATATTGAAACTCATGAGCCAAACGTTTGTAAACTCTAGCAAAACACTCTTCTATTATGGAGAAACTTTTAACGTCTTTCGGGGCCCTAATATGGTGTCAAATTTTTAGGAGAAACAAAGCTTGATTTTTGGCCAAACAGACTATAGCTTTTTTGTCTTTGAAGAGAGCGCGAGGCAAACGTCCGTGAGTACAGTGTAAGCCAGTGATTCTTTAGGTAGAGCTAACAAAGTTAACGTAGGCTGCACTTTAGGTGGCACACCCATGGGTGCAGTGTAACCCAGTGATTCTTTAGGTAGAGCCAACAAACATAGGCTGCACTTTAGGTGGCACACCCATGGGTGCAGTGTAACCCAGTGATTCTTTAGGTAGAGCTAACAAAGTTAACGTAGGCTGCACTTTAGGTGGCACACCCATGGGTGCAGTGTAACCCAGTGATTCTTTAGGTAGAGCTAACAAACATAGGCTGCACTTTAGGTGGCACACCCATGGGTGCAGTGTAACCAAGTGATTCTTTAGGTAGAGCTAACAAACATAGGCTGCACTTTAGGTGGCACACCCATGGGTGCAGTGTAACCAAGTGATTCTTTAGGTAGAGCTAACAAACATAGGCTGCACTTTAGGTGGCACACCCATGGGTGCAGTGTAACCAAGTGATTCTTTAGGTAGAGCTAACAAACATAGGCTGCACTTTAGGTGGCACACCCGTGGGTGCAGTGTAACCCAGTGATTCTTTAGGCAGAGCTTACAAACATAGACTATACAGGTGTACATCAGATGGATCAAGTTTTCCAGTTAAAACTTTGTCATAAAGTGCTACACCATGGCACTTCGACTATTTCATTATCGCGCTGTTTTGACGCACAATTGATAGTCAGGAGAAGTCGTATTGTCTAAAACCATAGCAAAAGACAAATTTACACACATCACAACGTTAAGGTAAGGCAATACACGGCATTTCTTTCAGGTACATTTACATTTTCTGTTAGGTTATAAGCGATTAAATCGCATGCAGCGACGAACAAAACGCGAAGCCGTCAGATATTCTAGAACCGTGTTATCTACAGTGCTGTGCATTATTATTGCTTAACTAACTAACTACGCGCTGATGGAAATAAGTTTCGGCTGCTTTAAATTTTGAAACAATTCACTGGTACTGTATAGTCATAATACTTATTGGAGCGGAAAGTTAGCACGCGAGCAGGGCGATTCTGCTGTGGTTTCTGTTATGTAGAAGATATTACGGCAATGAGGCTCCCGAGGTCCGTTCTGGAAATCACAACTACATATAGGATGAAATGCATTCTGCGTGCAGACGTCTCCTTTTCCAGGTTAGGTTAAATAAACCATACCAACGGTTTGTTTGACAAAGCTCCCGCGAGACGGTTTCTTGGTGATTTTATTAATTTTTCCGATCCATTTTTTTTTTAGCTCTATTTTCGCGGCTTTTGCGATACAAACTAAATTCATTTTTAGATGTGATGGCATTACACTGCTTAATCATGACGGCTTTGGAAGAAACTGAATATATTGCGCTTCGCGATTTCGCAAAATCGCTGCCGGAATTAAAAAAAATTTTCTTCCAAAAAAGCGTTTTCACGCTTCTTTCTCTAGTCAATTATGTCGTTTGTCTCGTTTTCTAAAGGTCCTTGAGAACAGAATAAAACAATATTTTGTTACCGACAACCTAAAAACCTGATTTTTGACCAGATCGAAACAAAACTGACCTCTGAAATGGAAGAAGAAAAGCCTTTTATTTTTGCCGGCTTCGGCCCGCCGACGCGATCGTGTCTGTTTTGCTTTCATATGATGACATTTTCCTGACAGAAGGGTGTCGGGAGAAACACCTCGCGCTGATCATACGTGACAAAATCCGCCGCGCCTAAACTAATTAAGAAAAGTCTCCTCGAAAGCTCCATACAATTCCTTATAACAAAATTATAAGGAATTGTATGGAGCTCTCCGGGGTACTTACAGTGCAAGCCCTTTGTGTCCCCTCATGTTACACCTCGGCTAACTAAATACAATCTACGAGACAGTGGATTAAATGTTGTGCAGCCTCCATATAACAGCCTTTGTCATGCACAACTCTTATTTATACATGATTGCCCACATATGGAATCAATTACCAACTGTAACCAAATCTTCGAGCACTTTAGCGCAATTTCGTGCTCGCCTTAATAATGTCAATTTCACAGGGTGCCAATGCATGAACTGTATATAACTTTACCTATTTTTACATTTTTACATACTCTTGGGCTAGTTTATTTAAGCAATAGACCACACATTCTATGGGTTTACCGGCGTGATAACCCACTTGGGATGTTGGAAGAACACGAGAAAAGCTTGTAAATCACTCGCCTTCGGCTCGTGATTTACAAGCTTTTCGAGTGTTCTCCCAACATCCCAAGTGGGTTATCACGCCGGTAAACCCATAGAAAGTGTGGTCTATTGCTTTTATAAAATAACTTCGGGTAGAATGGAGTCTTTTAGGTAAAAAATATGGTTCTAGTACCGTGATCAAGTCACGTCTTCTCTCTAAAGTCATCATAAGCCAATCATGACTCACGATTTAATAGCGTTGAACTTTCTCAAAACTCAGTTCAGTCAAACAACAAACAGCAGCACTTCAAAACACGAGTTTTTGCACTCATTACATGATAACTTATGAAAGCTGTTTTACAGGAACGTACAATGAAAGAATACGTTCATGGTTTGTTTACTACAGAAGTAGAAATTAATTGAACATCAGACTGTACGCAGCTGTATTTTGTTGAGTCGATCCGTAAGAATTTCATTGTTACAGACGGAACTGACAGCTATTGTAATGGAGGACTTCATTCACTTTTTACAAGCCGCAGTGGTTTGAGATCTGTTTTCTGGACTTTATTATGATCAAGAAATGCTGCCGTAACGACGTGGCTGCATTTGCGAAGTTGTCGCATGTAACTTTATATGCACGTACAGCGACCGATGGAAATATGTCAGTGGTGGAGAAAGGTTTCTTTGCCGTAGCCACATATTGGCGTTAATATTTGTCGATTCGTGAAGTCAGGTGGTTTGAGGTAGGTTATGGCATCGATATCACTGAATAATTTGTGCAAATGTTGGAAAAAACCAGCCCGAAACTCTGACATCTTTCATCATCGTTGGCAGCTTGTTTACAACCTACAGCGGCCGATTTTATACCATATCTTAATCAGAGATCTCTTTTTGGAACAATTTCTTTCATTAAGGAATTTAATTTTGACATAAAATAAATCAAGAATGCTAAAACTATCCGTTTTGTTGCTGGTTGGCACATGGTTAAGTTTTCCTAGAGACTTTCTACCCAGAAATTCACACAGTTGTTGTCTTTCTCTCGGATTGGCATCGTCGTGAAATGTAAACTGTTTTCAGCTTTGTACTTTATAACTTCTAAAGCTTTGGCAGTAGCGAATTGTGAGGCTCAGTAATATATAAAATGTGGAAACCAACGCTTTTAACGTTACGAAGGGCTGGGTAAGTAACTTTTTCTGTTTTTAAGCCTTTCTAAAATCGTTGTTTGCAGATCAATTGCCGGTTTTGTTTATGGCTCGTCGTCCGGATGCCTTTTTCGATGGGTTTACTGGTATAATAAACCATAGGTTTTTGACCAATCAGATCACGTGTACTATCTCAGTTATTTTATAAATACATATATAATTATACTGGTATAATTATATTTTTTAATATTTTAATCAGTTTATAATGATTAGTCCGTTTTAAACTATTTTTAATGCATGTTCTTAGGTTTTTTTTAGTGTTTTTTTTTTTTTCAGAAAATAGTTTCTTAAAAAATTTTCCCAAAATTACGATGTTTTTAGGTTTTTCAAAATATTTGTATATACATAATTCACTTTTTATCCTGTTTTGTATTTTTTAGTTTGTAGAGCGTTTTTAACATGAGCCTCTGGCTCGGAAGATTGTGTAAACACTTTCCACGTCTTCGACATTAAATAAATCATTCATTCATTCATTCATTCATTCATACCTTTTCGTTTAAAAATGGTATATATGAACATGTGTATAGGGTATATGAAGGGGCGGAGCCAACCGTATAAAACTTTGATGAGTACCCCGGGGTTTCGTACTGTGGGCTTACCATTTTCCCCTTATTTAAAGTTATATTCTTGGTCATTGTTCCATATTTCTGCCTAGATTCTATGTTATTCCTTCTTGGTAGTTTTCAGATGTTATTATAGAACGCGGAATTACTTTTATATTAAGTACCTTCAAAAATGTTAGGTACCATCTCTACATTAAGTACAGTTAAACCCCCATTAAGAGGCCACTAGTTTATCAACCACCCTCAATTAAGCGGTCAGTAATCAAAGTCCCAATTCACAAAATAATTGTGGAAAAGAACTGTCAATGAAACCTCTATTGAGTGCCTGTGCCCGGGGTCTCCTTTTAGCCATCCCGGCACCCATTACTGACTTCCATAAGCGGCCAGCAAGCGCTTGATAATCTTAGTTTGGCTTCATTTTGAAAATATAATGGAGTAAAATACAGTCAATCATAATGAAAGGGATGATCTTGGGCCAGTAATGCCGCTCCCGTTCCGTGTTTGTTTCAAAATAAAGTATGTTTCTGCTAAAGGTTATTATGATTTATGACAAGCCTTTATTGAGTGAACAATCCACATTAAGCGGCCAATTGCCGGTACCCCGAGGGTGGCCGCTTATTGGAGGTTCCAGGAGAGTACTCCCTATAATGGCCCAAAAGGGGGATTCCCCGCCCAAAAGGGATAGCTTTTTCAGGCTTTAGATAAATGAAAGGCTAGGTAAATCTGTAGTTACAAACGGTAAAAAGGCCTAAAACTGGGGCTACAAGATGCTTTTTGTGGCTGTGAGAAAAGTCGAGAAAACGTTCTGGTTTTGTGATTGTTTCATATATTTTAAAGAGGGTGCATTTTACAGCAGTTAAAAGGGAAGCAAAGTTCTAAACTAGGTATGTGAAAGGGGTACCATGATACGAAAGGGGTATCTTTTCCCTCAAAAATGGTATGTAAAAGGGGTTGGGCTAGGGAGTGGAGCCTCCCGGTATAGAACTTTTTCGGGTATTTCCTGGATGAAGGTTTAACTGTACTTTAGTACGCTGCATATGATTATGATGTCAACACACCTCAAACACTACTCTACTTTGATTCACAACTTTGAGCGCATACTTTGCACCAGTATCCAGATGGGTAAACTGAATACATTTATTTTTGGTGTCCTTTATTTCTACAGGTAAAAGCTGAAATCTTGATTCGGCATTTCCTGCAAAAGAAATGTTTAAATTAATCTGACGGTGATAAAGCTTTACGGTTGGTAATTAATTACAAAATATAGGCAGTAACTAAAGAAAGAGGCAAAAAAAAAAAACAATCCTAAACGGTAGTGATCGCAAACTGTGAGCAATAAAAAAATTAAACATATATATTTTTGGATATGTTAGTAATCTGTTGTTAAAATACGTAAAATAAGCCATACAAATTAATACATAATATATATTTAGCCCTCTTCCACACCTAACCAGAGATTCCCCCCTTTTTTAAAAACGCGTTTATCCGAAGAGTATTCGAGTCCCTTTTTGCCCGTCCACAAGAGCAAAAATATGAAACGATGGAAACACTATAACGTCCTTTACAGAGGATATACTATATGACAAAAGGGAATCCGCTCGTTCTTTTATGCTGGATAGTGTATGATACCAACATGTCACAAAAGCAATGGGGACCTTAAGATCAGACGACAGTGACGACAACGAGAACGTCATAAGAGCAATAGGTTTAAAACGCAAAACTTTGCGCGTGTATCACACCTTTTTGTACAATTCTTTGCCGTTTTTCCAAGTCTACCACGTGAGAAAAGCCTAATTCCATGTTTTATAGAGGACATAAAGGTGATGTTACATGGGACGATTTTTAACGCAACATGTACAGCGTTAAAACATTGTTGCGACGTCGTTTCGAAAGGCTGCAGCGTTGTTCCAACATTTGAACCCTGTGTTGCGCTAACAATCGTCGTTGCGATTCGTCTCCTGTGACATCATGCACCTAAAACAAGCAACGACGAAATTTTCTTTCTCTTTCTTAACTTACATAAGGCTCTTAGGAATTCAACTCCAAGAGATGTCACGTACATTCGAGAAAGCTTGCAAGCGAAATGGAATAACCTCGATGAAGATTGAAAAATCGCGAGTTCACTTTTACATGAAGCAACGTTTTACCTGCCGTCGCCGTCCTCGTATCTTAAGAGTGAACTTACACAACAGGACGGGAGAGGTAAGAAGACGGCAAACCGCTTGTATGACACTGAAACGTGACAATAATTTTGTTTTGAATAACTTTTCGCCAAACTTCACTTTCCTTTAAACTGATCTTTTTGTAAAAGACCCGAAAACATAAATTGCTAAGTGAAGATAACGACAAAACACGTAAGTAATAACCCTGCCACGTTTGTCACAAACGAGCATTTTGCAGCCTCTTATTCCTGCCGTCCTGTTGCGTAATTTCACTAAGGTCTCTAACAAGCCAGCGTTTGCAAGAAAAAACTCCACTCTGGGGACCGTTTTTCGAAAACTTGCATTTTTGGTGCAGGAATGCCTTAAACGGAGAAAAAAAGGTTTCAGTTTTCAGAACAATCAAGATACGTGTGGACGGACACTTGATCAAACAACTTCCTTCTCTATTTTTCTTCTGCGCATGACTGAGATCGTGACAACACGGAGAGAGCGGTGAATTGGCGCGCAAATCTTAGCACCGAATTGACCGATGGCAGACCGGCAACCGGAAAGCGCCATGCCAATCTCATTTGCCAGACGTTTTATATTTCCTTTGCGTCTGATCTGCCACAAGCCTACGTTATAATTTACTCAACATATCCGGCTACCAGCACGATTGTATTATGGCTGATACATTTTTTATCTACAAAAAATGATTATGCTATCCCTAGGTCTGTCAAAAGCAGTCGGCCTTTAAGTTGCCATTATGCTATATCAACCTCTAATTCGATGTGCCAATTCAAAACATATACTACACAGCCAAAGCGTATTAGTCATACTAAAACATCTAAAACAACTTTAACATCACTAATAATTTCAAAACTCAAGTACATGAGTCGCTCATTAAGATCTAAAGACCAAACACGCATATCTTGACCCATCCACCATTCTTCAACACGTAAATCAATTTCAATTAACGTAATTATCAATCATAAGAGATACATTTAAACCTTGCAAGCTTTCTTCTCGCCATTTCTTTTAAACTATTTTATTTTACCTTGTTTTAATTTTATCCTAAAAAAGTATTTTTAAATCTAATAATACCAAAATTAACTAATGAATGCCCACAGTGTAACTTTATTACTTATAGCAACTTGTCATGACGTGATTTTTACGAACAAAACTCTTTCCGTTTACTTTTTCAAGTTACCAGCCTCGATTAGCTCGTTAGCTATTTGCAGGTAATATTAAACAATTTTTAAAAAAAATTGACATTTGAAGTAAATGATAACTTTCCATATTCACAGTGTTATCGCTTTTGTACTGGAATGTATATACTCAATTATACTCACGCTAATCTCTTGATTGCTTTGCTCCTTCGCTTAACTGAGACTAATTAGATTTATTTCTAAATAGTTTTCACTTTTGACTCACCCTTACTTGAACCATCGGCTCTGGCCTCGCATTGGGAACTATTAAGCGAGCTCTTGGTCGCACAGCAGTCTGCCCGCAAATAGTTGTCGCTCGTAAATCGGCAGGGACCGGCGTAACTTAAACTAACCTTTCTGGATTGGACCTTCACAGCAGACAAGAACGCCACAAGAAACTGCGAATACAGAAAGGACATTAAAACGTATATTTTATCAGTTGGGAGTTTTTCAAAAGTATCTGTTCCGAATTACCCATCATGAATAACAGCACTAAAATTATCCTCTGAAAGCAATTACCCTTAGTAAGCAATAATAAAGCAGCTACAAAGAAACCAGGGAAAAACCAACAGAGAAAATTTACTTTACTGCTTTGATTACTTTAAGCATTTTCAAAGTTTACCTAACTTAATAAAGGTCAAACGAAGGAAAAAAATCTGCTACACACTTACTATAAAAACGCAACGAAACAACTCCATTTCTAAAGACTTCTCATCCGTGTACAGCTCTTAGGACTTTAAGATAGACCAGTTAACTGATTCAACTTATTTTTCAGTTGTTAAGACCCACCTAGTGTTTGCTCCTAGTAATCTTCTTGGACTGACAGCAAAAACTTTGATTTCAGACTGCGTGGGCAGTTGATCTGTTTCCCAAGTTTGTTTCTTGCTGTTTGAATGCCAAGATATACAAATGCATGATAACCTGTCTTTATTTTTTTTTTTTCTTTTTTTACCTTCGGGTAAAGTCCGTTTCAAGTTAAACAAATGACTTCTAGCTTATTTAAAATCCTACAATAAAGCTTTGGTTTTTCATTCAATTCAAAGGAGACCTTAGAAGTGGAGAGAAAGGGATTCAGAATCTCAATACAGAACAGAAAAGAGCTAAAATCAGGCACAGAAATGTCAAAAACCGCAAAACCACATCCAAATCTACTAAAATTTCTATAAATCGCACACCCCTTTTTTGGCGGTTTTGTAAATCTGGAACATCACATTTAAAGGAAACACCATCTTTTCCGCTTCATGACGGCGCACAAAACGGTAGCGGGTAACTACATAACGCTTAAATGGGTTAAGTCAAGCTATTTTGTATCTTTTTAAAAGTTAAAATATTTTTCGCATCATTGAATTCCAAAAATAATAGTCCGTTTTGTTCTTTAATGATTAAATCAGTTTCCAGTCATCTTTTGAATGGAAATGGCTGTACACTTAAAAAAAAGTCGAGCTAACTTTTTCATGTGTTAATCACGCTGTGCCTTTAAGAATCACCAAAGAATGTTATAGTTTGTGCTTCTTGGTGAAATTTGTTTAATGTCCACATCGTAACTCTACAGGAGAATTTTGCGTATCTGCAAATACATTAAGTATATTATATCAGCACAGAATTGATCTAAAACCTGAGTAATATCCTCGTGACGTTGCCCCTTTCGTCCTTGAAAATTTAATTCACTTGAGTGTGCATAAAAATGAAATACATTCCCGTTACGTTTAACAATTAATCTTTAGTTTGTTCTGTTTAAGTTAGAACTGCCATCCATCGAAAGCATTTTAAGATTAGCTTTCAAATTCGTTGACGCCTACGAAACACTCCTACTTTAGTTTTACAAAAGGTAATCTAATATGTCACGGTAGCCGTAAGAATATTCTTAGCGAGACAATACGAGAAAAGTTATCGTGATCAGAGCTGCTTACTCATGGTATTCAAAGCATTAATTAATTTTTTGTAAGGCATGCACAAGGAACCGTTCGAACGTTTTATTGGACCGTCAACATATAATTTTTGCGGTTCACATAATAGGAAATTGAATCCAGTCAACTCAAGGGAAATAAGAACATATCGAGAGTTCTGGGCTTTAGACGACGGTTTTAAAAATGCCCCGACAGCATTTTGCCGATTAAAACTATGAAATTACCCAAACCAATTAAATTCAAAATATCATTCCGTCCTTATTAATTAAAACTTTTTACCAGCCCTTCAAAAGAACGGTTTACCTTTTTCATAAAGAAATTAAGACATCCTTTAGAACACAGTGACAGGAAATGCTTCAGTCATCACTATTCCTGAAAATTAAGATTTTGCCTAACTCAAAAGAAACTTCCCACGTTTTCCCTGACCTTGTAGGCTGAATTGGATTTTTCCCTGACAAATCACTGACTGAACTGTAGAAAGCATGAATTAAATGTTAAGTTCAAGTTAACAGAGGGTTCTAAATCAAGATTAAACTAGCATAACATGCCCAATTTTTTGCACTGTCAGTGTTGTGATGTCACCAAAAACATAGACGGTGAATCTTAATCCGGTCTAAAGGGGTATAACTTCAATCAAAAATCGGAATTCGCAACTTTACCTCCCATCATGAAATCACCAGTTAGGAAGCGGAAGTCCTTGAATTAACAGAGGACTCAGTTTAAGATGTACGAATTAAATTCAATAGCGCTTCGTGCTTCGTATTCCATGATATTCGCTGATGACGTCAACAAATACCTCGACCATAACTTATGGTCGGCCATTTGTTTCAAAATCATGACACGAATACGTGAGGTTTTTTCCCACGCATACTTGCAATCATTCCTGCTACATGATATACGTGCGTTTTTTTGTCACGTATACTTGCGTTCTTTCCTGCTTTGTGGGGTTTTTATTCCCAAGTATATGACCATTTTCTTACAAACGCGCATATATATGCGCACAAAAAAGTCCATATATATGCGTTACAAACAAGCATGTGGTATATGAGGTCACAGAAAGTCGTAAAGTAAAAAACCCCTTCATGTACGATGGAGCTGAAACGTAACTTCAGTTTGAATCAAGCATGGCCGCGTTAATTTCGAGCAAGGTACTGGTGGTCGTCGGCTCCCCGACAACGGATTTGTTGGAATCCGTGGATTGTCTCTTGAGAGACTGTGTACGCTATTTCACAAATGCTGACCGAAACAACGATCTATTCAGTTAGAAATTAGCGTCCGACAGGCGAAACACGACTTATAAGCTCGTGATAATGTGAGACATGACTTTGAGAGTCTGCTTGAACAGATCGGTTTTTCTTCTTTTCTCTCTCTCTCTCGCGAATTATCACCTTTTCTCCTCTACGAACACGTTCTAAACCTCCTAGTCTTGAAGCTTTGTATTCTTTCCCTCCATTCACTCTATAAATTCCATGTTTCTTGTTTTGTATTCTCACACTTTAATAGCCTTCCACCTGCCTCTCTTTCCTTGCTCCTCCGCTTTTATTGTGATTTTCATGGTTATCTAACTCGTTTTCGTTCAACTTGCATAAAATGTCCCTCAGGTATCAATTTGCTATTAGTTCTCAAGCCCCGATTATTTAGCCAAGGATATCCCCTTGACTGTCCGTAACGGCCTGTGACCACCACTGACTTTAAAAAGAAACTAAAACTTTACTTTTTAAGCCTGAATTGAATTTGCGCAGGATTATCATAGTTTATTGTTAGTTTATTTGTCACTAGTACTTCTAGTTTTATCTCTGCTATAGGATTGCTTGCATTACTTAATTTAAGTTTTGTATCTTGTTTTAGTTTTGTAATTTAGCCTTCAGTCTTCATTTCTACATAAAACAATTTCTGTCATTTTGACCACAGGTCGTATAAGCCCCCGGCTTTGGCTTTACTGAGTTTGTACTATATGAACGATGGAATAATAAAGTTAAAGTTAAAGTTACTAGCACTACAGAGAATTACATGCATACTGAGTAATCATTTCCTGTGGTTTATTGTTCTTTAGGTGTTCCTAATAGGAGTTGACCTCAGATGCAGTTGTAAAGTGTTTTAATTTTCTTTGACCTCTGTTTAAGCCTAAAGCTTTAATTTAGTATTACAGCTAAATAAAGATTTTAGTTTCTATAGTTTTCTCCGTAAATCCTAGCCTGTGTACAGACGTCCCCCCTCCCTCAGAAAAATCGGGGAAACGGGAACACGATCATCGTCGGCGATTCACAGACGTCTCTTCTCCGGATTTTTTCTGAGGGAGGGGGGACGTCTGTACACAGGCTAAGTTTAATTTGTCCGGGAATGTGATTATTTCCTGCTATGCCCGGGGGAAGGGTACTCCCAGTATGAGGGCCTATACGGGGAGGCTCCGCCCGAAATCCCGGAGAAGTACTCAACAAATATTTTTACGGGGAGGCTCCGCCCCGAGGTCCAACCCCTTACCCGTCGAGAAAACGTTCTATATTTGTGACTGATTCCTATTTTATGACAGTTCGGGTTTCCAGCAGTTAAAACGGATACAAAGTTCTAAGCAAGGTATATGAAAGGAGTACCATTTGGCAATAGAAGGTACACGAAATTGTGAAAAATGGTATCTAAAAGGTTAAGGGGTGGACCTCCGCCGTATAAAAATTTGATGAGTACCCGCCCCTCCCGGGCTGCTATGTCAGTATGACGCTGGGCCCAGCTCATAAGTGTTGTTTCAAGGATTTCGAATTTTCAAGGATAGTGAGATCTTTAGATTTGGGTTGTACACGGTGGCTTAAACTAAAGCTACCGGCCAAGTTTAGAGAATTATGCTCTGCGTGAGTCAAGATCATTCTTTAACCGCTGATAGCCTGATGCAGTCCATTTAATTTTTTTCTGAGATCAGACGTGAGTCTTTAAACACAAAAGCGCGATTTCTTGTTGTTCCTTCGTAGGAATTGACTGTATAAATTCTGCAAGAACGCAGTTCCTCGTCAGTTGCTACTATGGTAGAGTCTTTGGTGCAGAGAGCGAAACTAGCTGTTTAAATACTAATGGCTATAATCGAAAATACTGATTTGCCATTGGCTGCAAAAAAACGCCAAACTGAAGTTATAAATAAAATATCCTTCCAAATAATCGGGGCTTGAGAACTAATAGCAAATTGATACCTGAGGGACATTTTATGCAAGTTAAAAGAGATCGAGTTAGATAATCACGAAAATCACAATTAAAGTGGAGGAGCAAGGAAAAGAGGCAGGTGGAAGGCTATTAAAGTGTGAGAATACAAAACAAGAAACATGGAATTTATAGAGTGAATGAGGGAAAGAATAAAAAGCTTCGAGAGTAGGAGGCTTAGAACGTGTTCGTAGAGGAGAAAAGGTGATAATTCGCGAGAGAGAGAGAAAAAAAGAAAAATCGATTTGTTTAAGCAGACTCTCAAGGTCATGTTTCACATTATCGCACGAGCTTATGAGTCGCGTTTGGCCTGTCAGACGCTAATTTTTAACTGAATTGATCGTTGCTTCGGTCAGCATTCGTGAAATAGGGTCCACAGTCTCTCAAGAGACAATCCACGGATTCCAACTAATTCGTTGTCGGGAAGCCAACAACCATCAGGGCAATGAGGGCAATGAATAACAACCAAACCTTGCTCGAAATTAACGCGGCCATTGCAGCCATGATTGATTCAAACGAAAGTTACCTTTCAGGTCCATCATACATGAACGGGTTTTTTGTTGACGGTATAATTCGGTGACTCTTATACGACAACTTTCTGTGACCCCATATACCACACATGCTTTCTTGTAACGCATTAGTATGGGCTTTTTTGTGCGCATGTATATGCGCGTTTGTACCCACAAAGCAGGAAAGAACGCAAGTATACGTGACAAAAAAACGCACGTATATCGTGTAGCAGGAATGATTGCAACTATACGTGGGAAAAAACCGCACGTACATCGTGTCATTATTTTGAAACAAATAGCCGATCATAATAACTCAATAGCACAAGATGAAGTGTTCACAAATTTCAACGTAATCTAAAGAGGGCACTGAATTTTTCAACAGATAGTAGCTAGCTGACTGTTGTTGTTGTCATCTGTGCGAGCCACACTCTCTCTTTTTTTGGTAAGAATATATTTTATAAGAATATCGAAGTAGAAATTGGCGAAATTTTAAGAATATTTTGAGAATGAACCCGAGGCTGACATTTTGGAAAGGATAAAATTTTGTGTGTTTGAAATCTGTAAATACAATACAATGATATTTTTATGTATTAAATTATTCCTTTCTCTTACAGTCAAATGCAAGCCAGGTCATGATCAAGTGTACCCCCCAAGAGTCCATTAATGAAGTTATTATTCAAAAGTTGAATCCGTTACTAGTTGTCGATTTCAGATTGATCTCTGCACTCTTGCATGCGTAATGAGCCGTGAATTCACACGCGAGGCAGTTATGAAATTTCTACCAGCTCCGTTTTCCTGAATTTTATGTAAATGACTCCTATGAACCTTAATCCATTCAAAGATTTTCAATCTGACCAAATACAGAGAAGTTCTCGTAAAATATCTGCTCATTACGCATGCAGAAATGCCCCTTTGAATTTGACACCAGTTGCGGGAACGACTAACGGATTCATTTTTCAAATAATCAATTCCATTAATAGAATCTTGGGGGGTACGCTTGACCTGTTTTGACTGTAACAACAAAACTACTGTAGATCTAAACACCCAACACTTGTAATTGAAACCCCAAAACGTTCTAAAACGGAAATGTCATAAGCTATGTTTTAAGAATGATACAGTATTTTCAGCGTAACATCGGCAGAAAAATAAGACTACGGTATTCGGCGTGGGCCGGTAAAACGACACTCTTACTGATATAAAAAAAGAGAGAGTATGTCGTTGGCAAATTTTTACGTTCAAAAAGAATTTATTCGCTGAATTAATAGTTTTCCATCTCGATATGGATTCTAAACCCTAAACATAACCGTCAATGTAAAAACAAACTATACTCACTCAGACATTGACGCGTACTACTTTGAGCGCGTGCTATAATAATAAAATTTGACGTTAACTGCATGTAGCCTGACGATTTCATCCGATTACTTCGATTCGTTATTACTCCCTCAGTTACTGAGGGAGTAATAACGACTCGAAGTAATCGGATGAAATTCAGGCTACGTTAACTGCTGCATTGATTGCATTGACAATTTTATAAAACAATAAATTGGTTTTTGCTTCAGCTGTGCGAGGGTCGTGATGTGAGGCACTTGTTAACGCGATTGTTAATTGTCGTTTTCAGTTAAGAAATATCATAAATTGCTGATATCAAAGCTTTACGGTTAGATTAGTTTGATTCAAAGGTATTTTATTCATTTTTCCTCTGAATTGAATGAAATCCGAGTATTTTAAGAGGCGCAAACATAAGCACCGAAGAGGCACAGTATTAGTTGGTGTAAATATTTTTTGAGGCCCCAGTGTCCACACGTATCGATCCGGAAATCCGCGTATTTTAAGAGGCGCAAACATAAGCACCGAAGAGGCACAGTTGAATTGGTGTAAATATTTTAAGGCCCCAGTGTCCACACGTATCGATCCGGATATTTTGAAAACTGAGATTTCTTTTCTACGTTTTAGCCTTTCGTCCACAAGCAAACGGCGTTTTTGAGCAACAAAAACGCAGGTTTTTGAAAACAGGCTGTCTAGAATGAAGATTTTTGAAAATTTTCGTGCGTACGCTGGACGAAAACGGAGGTTTACGAACACGATTATGTCATACATCATCACCCATATTGCATTACGCATGCCTAGCGTTGTCGTGAGGAAAGGGCGAAAACGATTCGAAAATGCTACTTGAGGAAGCGTATTTTTTCTTGAAAACTGAGATTAAAAAACATCCGGATACTTGTGGACGGGGTCTGAATCTATAGCTGGAAAAAAAAACGTTTCTTCTTTCAACCTGACATTTAATTTGGGCTGACGTTCCTCTATTAAAATAACGCTTTAGACCTATGTATGTAACATTACATCTAACAAGTTTTCCCAATTTTTTTTTCGCGACAACGGGATTAAATACAGGAATTACGTTCTAATTAAAAGAGAACTTCTTGAAGTGTGTTTTTCATCTTGCAAGCATAAAACTAAACCTAAAACTGATTTGTAGCTCTCTGAGCAAAAATCGTTTAGAATTCTCAACGGTACAGTATGTTGCCCAGTATCCGGACACTTCAGTTTAACATTGCAATAAATTTCCTTTGTTAATAGCAAGAGCTCTGAAATTTGGCCCAGAGAAAATCTATTTAGTCCTTAATATGACGAAAGACAGTTTAACGTTTTTGCCTTTGTTTCCACTGCGAAATTAATATTTTTGCAGAGCTCCTATGTTGCCCAGTATCCGGACACAACAATAACAACGTAATTGTACATAAATTTCGACAGGCAAGCGACTTATAAGTTTCTCTTACACTTGCAAAGTAGTTTGGCAATCGGTTCCAAAAATATAACCTAGCATCGTGAAATAAAACATAACAAATGACTGGGTTATGGTGGGGAACGCGAGCGACTGTTTTAAAAATGGTATAATTCTCACTTCCTTGTCTAGTAACTTATTCACTGATTTATGGAAGGCATCCGTGGACATGCCGAAGCTGCAGTTTGCTAGCTCAATTAGCCAATCTGCAAACGACTTTTTTTTCTTATTTTTTATTTTTAGAAAAGCTTGGGGAAGGGACCTCAATCCGACGGTCAAAGGTCACTCTCCTATTTAGTCTGACCTGCAGTGTTGATTTCTTCATGCTCAGTCCCCACAATAAGCCTGCTTTTCTAGCACTATTTCTTCCTTCTTTCACATCTCTCAATCTCTTTGTGACATTTTAAAGACCGTAGCAACCCCATTCTAGCAGTCACAACTGGGGAAAGTATGAGAATTCCAGGTTCAACCCAGACGCTTTCGGTTATATTAGAAAATCAGTCACGCGTCACAAGCCGTGCACACAAAATCAAGTCGCCTCTGAATGAGTGAAGAAAATTGCCATACGGAGTTGAGTAGAATTACATTTTACGACTATATCATATATCCTAAGCTTTAATTATAGTTACTGATATGAAATAAATCTTATCCGGATAATGTACACAGCTAATTCATCAATTCTGTACAGCAAAGAAAAAACTGTCCGGATATCGGGCACCTGACGTCAATACTTAGTGAATGTTTCTGGCCTCCGTTATTCCAAACAAATCGAATTTCAAGAAGAATTAATAAACTTTCTGAAAACCTGACTTCCTTAAGTATCTTAACTTTAAAAATAAAACAGTTTCTATGAAAATATCACACATTACCCTCCCTTTTCTGAGCAGCACTAATTTTTCTGCGCAGTAAACAGCGTAAATATTGGCCATGAAAAGTTTACTCACCTGAACAGAACGGCGTCTTCCGCGACTAATTCGCAAGCTTTCAAATCGCCAAAACTTTCATCTTAAAGCTGAAATGTTCAGCTTTCATTCGAAATACTTCGTTTACCGAGAACTGAAAAGGGCGCCTCAAAAATTGAGTTTTTGTCTCAAGTGTCCGGATACTGGTACCGTCCGGATACTGGGCAACATACTGTACAAGACAAATAGATCTTGTAAGACTAAACCATATAATTGTCTATTCTCATAGAATTAATGCATACTGTTCTCTATAATCGTGTTCTTGACATACCGCAATGCAATATTTCAATAGATATGGTTTAAAATACAATACTTTTTATTGCAATTTACAAATACTTAACAACTGGTCCGTGGGAAAAAAGTCAATTTTGTTTTCCAAGAAGGAATCGAGGAAGACATTGAGATTCCAGAGAAACAAAACTAGTCTCAGAGGGTCCAGTCATTTGCTATATTAGCCCAGGAAGAAGAACTTCACTTCTGTGTGTGCAAGTTTACGAAAGCAAAACTCAGCGGGCGGTCAACATTCGCGGCTAACGATGCAGAAAAATTGCAAATACAAACTAAAGTGTGTTTCTTTCACTTCAAAATAGTCAACCCTCTTTTAACCCATTCGCTCCTGGAGATTTTGCCGAAAAACGCGTTTTGAAGCTAGTCGAGTAGTTTTCTGGTCACCGCCGTGCTATAGAGAGCTAACACTTACCGCAAACCGGTTTACAGGTCGTGCTCTTCGCGGTCTTCTGATCCAGATGCAAAATATCAACTTGCGAAGTTCTCTCCTCCCCTCTTTTTTCGCTTTTCTTGCCTCATTTTTTTTTTTCTCTTGCTGGGCGTTTAGTAGGCTTCGTTTCGGTGGGAAGAGTTTTTAGGAAAGCTTTTAGGATCTTAGGATTAGGTGACAAAGGTAGGTGAGCAATGGAAGGCCTACTCTGGGACCTAAAGTCGCCTAAAGTCGCCCAAAGTCGCCTTAAGTCGCCTTAAGTCGCCTAAAATCGCCTTAAGTCGCCTAAAGTCGCCTTTAGTTTCCTTAAGTCACTAAATCATTCAAATCTTAACGAGGTTCAAATTGTCTTGTAGTTATTACTTTTTTAGTTTTCTATTTCCAGAATGCATGATTTCTCATAAAGTGTATAATAACCCGTGTTCAATAATATTAGCCACAGACCCACCCCACCCCCCACAAAAAAACTCCCACGGTGACTTAAGACCCATTAATTTCTTCTCCAGCCCTCTAATTTATACATTTAATTACTTTACACAATTTACTACACGTAATAATTAGTCGTAAGCAATAAAAGAATAATCATTCCTGTATTGTTTATGCAAAAATGACAACATATAGTACACAACTTTATCCAGTCACTTGTACAGGTATTTTATTAATTTCATCCGGGAGGTTTGTCTCATATTTCTCAGTAAAAATATTGTTTAAAAAGGCATTCAAGGTTCAAGTTCTAGCTAAACTACATTAAACAGTGCGCAAAGAGAGTAGACAGAGTAGTGTCCAGGCAATAGCCCTGGGGTACTGGATTTTATGATTGGGCTAGTGAACTGCGTTTTTAACTTGCCTGGCTGGCAAGTAAAGTTTTTTTAGGGAATTCAGATTACAGAAGAACTGTAATCAGTTCCATTCATAAAAAAAATTGGGGTTAGTCAAAATGGCTTTCAGGCTAGTGTATGCTAGGCAAGCTGTAAAGCCTACTTTCTTTGCACCCTGAACAAAATATAGTTAAAACTCTTTTCTACTGCTTTGTGAGAGTCCAACATTGAAAGACATTTCAAGTAACTAAGATCAATACAGGTAGGTTGAAGGGAGAGAAAAAAACAATTATTGCCGCCACAACATTAATCTAAATTTTCTGGTAGTTAATACAAGTCTAAAGGTCAATCGAAAAAAGTGTCCATGTAAATGACCGACCCAGATTTTAAGAGCAACTAATGATAAGTTTTTTCTCCGGCACACAACCTCTGATCTGTATTTACCGTCGAATTATATCCATCTATCATTGACAGAAACACAATCACTCTTATAAACTTGAACACTTAGCTTAGCTTGTACAGTCGTCTCTTTAGGTCTTCCCTTCCAGACAGAAATTAAAGCTTTGTACATCGAAGGTGCGTAATACTGCTCTTTGTTTATGTTGTCGTGATTGCTCCCTGCCAAACGATTTGATGTAATCGATCATTATTGATGAAGAACGTAGAAAAGCGAAATAATACTGTTCTTTCCTCCACGTTATGGCCGCCCAGAAAGTAGTGTTTTGATCACGTGACTAACTGGTCTGGAGGCGGGGATAGGGCGGGACCGAGAAACCATGGAAATTAGCTTGCGACAGCAGTGGAATTCTGGGAGAAGCAAAATGGCGGATAGAATGTTGTACCTCGCGTTTTCGTATAAAGATCTCCTTTTAAATGGAAATTTCTGACATAATAATGGAAACGTTTACACTTGGTACGGCCATCGGTTTAAACATGACGCATAATGCTTCCTTTTGTGCTGAGAGCGTAAACGCTGCCGCGTGGAACAGACCGAGAGAGGTTGGTTGAAGCTAAGCTTAGTTGTTTACGTTTCTGCTGGTGCATAAATGCACTCATGAAATCAACCCGACTGGAAAGTTTCCAGAGAGACCATGGATAAGAGAGTACGGTTCACTAGCGAAGCAAGTATTTGGAAGTGTTTTGTTTGACTGAGACAGGAAAGGAGCAATATATATACGGCGAGAACTACAAACTTTTTGTTTTGAATTCAATTGGAAAAACATCCTGTTAGCCAAGCGTGTGGGGACAAACATTGGCAGAGCAACTGCCAAGACATACAATGGGGATCGTCATTTCCATAATGTGCGATATCGATAAGTGATTTTAGATGTTTTAAATTAATTACTTAAATGTTTGTTGTCAAATTATGAAAAAAAGACACTTCAATATAAAGTTTTTGCTACAAACCAGCTCACAGTATGTTACAGAGATGTATTGAAATACTCTACTTTTATGGTTTTATTTTTTGGAAAAAGAAATGCAGGAACCATTGATTTTTTGTCCCTTATATTATGAAATAATGCATTTAAAGACCAAGAGAAAATTTACCCTTTTGGTTGCTTCTAACTCAGATTTTGTCTCTGCTAATGTAATACTAAACCAACACCCTTGATATTAGCCTGTGCCACAGATGGAACTAAACTCTGGGTTAAGTCCATCTGCAAAACAGTGGCAAAATCCTAGTTCTGGGCCCCCTGTGTGTGTATCAGGATTAGAGAACATGCCAGGACTGGACTGTTAAAAATGCCATTGTCCATTTGCCAATTATGTTGAAGGGGAACTCAAAATGCTGGTAATTCATTTAGTGCATCAGGGCCCAGAACAAGGATATTAGAGCTGCTTCACGAATGTTACTAACCACGGTTAGAATACACCTGCAACACAAGCTACCTTGATATTTAATGTTCAAAATATTAGGTAGCTGAGATTGTTGAAAATTTGGAAGACTAATGTAGATGTCTTCAAGACTGAATTAACTTATGCTACAACATTGTGTCCCTAGAGAGGTAGTGTTATCAGATTTTGATTTTGTATATGTTGTAGTTCATTTTTATTTCAGTTAATTTTTATTTTTCCATCGTTTCTGGGTATGGTTATGTATGCTAATGAATTTAAAACAAAGGGAAACCAAAAATTAACTGAAATTAAAAATTAACTGCAACATATTGACACTAACATGTAACTCACCTAAATGTCACCTTTTTCTCCTTAAGTCGCCTAAAGTCGCCTTAAATCGCCTTAAGTCGCGCAACATTTTGACCAAATTTTCCTAAAGTCGCCTTAAATCGCCTTAAGTCGCCTAAAATTACGGCGACTTAAGGTCCCAGAGTAGGCCTAATGGAACAAGATTTTCATGGAGATTTTCAGGCCAATGACACATGGTTTTTTGCTTCTTTCTCCGGTGTCCTTGACTGAATTGTGCTCATTCTGCTATGGTTTGAAAGATCTCTTCACTCTCCATAAGTTAGCGGACAAATTTGTCCTTGACCGTTAAAACTGATGACGTCACATAGGGTAGAAAGGACATGGATCCGCACGGGCGGTTACAGGCGGTTCAGGGGCGAATGGGTTAAGGGGCAGTAGGGAGCTTAAACAATGGCGTTTCTGCACAAAACACGTCAATCGGAAGTGACTGTTCAGCATTCTTTGACAGTGGTTTTGCCCAGACTTTCGAGTAAATTGTCTCTATAAGAGTAAACAAACCTAGCAATACAAATTTTGTAGCGTTAAGGTATTTCAAAAGGGAAAAGACTTCACTTCTGATTGACGTGTATCGCTCAAAAACTCCTTTTCTTAAGCTCGCTATTTTTGCTTTGTTGTCCCCGGCTCTCTATATTAGATAGCTTTAGATTTGAGGACGAGAAAGAGTACGAATAAGAGATTTAACTCAAAGTTTTAATGCGTATTCTAAAAAAAGACACCCCGGAAAGATTCATTTTACGTTTTTACACGAAAAAAGTTAGTACGGTTATTTATACTTAAGGAGGTTAAACCCTCTCCCGATGGCAAAATGATAAAACTTCTTACGTTTGATAACTTGTTCCCGCCACTACGACATTTAAAACTCGTAGTAGAATGACGATGCCTATCACGTTTTGCCGCCAAAATGACGCTGGTTCACGGCTCGTGAGCAATGCTCAGTATTGAGAAAATCGCATACTCAAAGTCGTTCTCGTCTCAGAATCTACAGCTCTGTATCATCGACACCTCTCTTTACGCCGGCACTATAATACCCAGACTGAGTGACCTATACTGAGTAACCAGAAAGATCGAGTTGACCTTCGCCAGTGATCAGTGATCTTCACTTTGCAATGGGCTTCTGTATATATATATATATATATTTTTTGCCCCCACCAACAATAAATTACTGTACCTTTTACAGGGTAACTGTAATTTGTGGAGCAACATTCGATAAACAATCGATGGTTTTTTAATTTCCTACTATATTCTGGAATGCTATGGCCATGTCACTCTATCTACCATTAGTAAAATCTAACTAGTGGTCTATTATCAATGCTGCGTTCTGATTAGTTGAGTTACTACCAGGCTATATGTTATAGCCCACTAGTAGCGAAAAGCGCGGGCTTTTGGGCAGCAAAAAAGATTAAAGTCTAGCTTTAACTAGCTGAAAGTTTTTTATTGTCGATATTTTTTACCAACTAGTTGGATTTTACTAAAACAATTATTCCTCTCGCCCTCATGTCCTCTGAGAGAAACTCTGAGTCAATAGCCCATTCGGCCTTCGGCCTCATGGGATATTGACTCAGAGCCCATTCGGGCTCGAGAAATAATTGTTAGCATACTTTTAAAAAAGTTAAACCCTGCACAATCAATAGTCGAGTCTTGTTACAATATCTAAAGACTATATTTAGGCTTCAAACTGTTTCCGACCTGTCGTCTGTTACAACGGATGGTTAAGATGGCCATGGATTGAAACTTGAAAAAAGAAAAAGTTAGTAAAGTTTTAATGCTCTGCCCGCAAACATCACCATCATAATTAGTGCTCCCTGATGAAATTTGTTTCATATCTTCTTCATATCTCTGAACGAAGCATTTTCTGAATGGGTAAAGACACTAACTAATGACCTCACTGGCAGAATAAAGAAAAGAAATGTGACGTCACGTTACCATGGTAGTAAAATTTCTGAATCACAAGCAAGCAAATACGACGGTGAAGGCAACGAGATCGGCAAAGAAGCAATACGTTTAGATTAGCAAGAGCCACACCTTTGTCTGTGCAACACGCTTTTTCAGTTTGTACATTAATTCCTTACGAATTTATACGACAGCGACATAACACTTCCTTTAAATTTCACGCGCCCGCTTTATGGAGTAGGTGAACATAGCAGAAAAATTTTCTTTTTCTTTTTCGAACTTACATACGGTCCTTTCGGATTCAGAAAATTTCGCTAGTTTGAAACAGTGCGAATTCACCTTTTGAATTACGTTTTCAGTTTGTTGTCATCCAGAAATTTCCACAAATTATGCTACCATGGCAACGCGACGAAACGATTCCTCTTCTTTGCGCAATATCCTCGTGACTCTTTTAAATGTCCTTATATGTACCCGTGATACAGTAAGCAGGAATTAGCCTGAAGACGAGCGTAATGACAAGGGGTGATCAATATTTGTACAAGAAACAAGACCATCAATCGGCATGAAGATAACGTATACGTTGAAATAACACATATTTATGCTATTTACACGAGGACAATGAAGACGTGTCCTATTATAAGACGGGATCTTCCCGTATAAATGGCACCTAACCGTTGTACACCAGCAAAATGTTTCCAGAAAATCCGGTTGAAAAGTAACTGGAGCACGACTGTGCTTAGTTGTTCCATAAAAAAATTCCAAAACACACGCGGAACATCTTAAAAGGTATAGATCACTTTTGTTCATCTACAAATAAGTTTTCGGAAAATCCGGTTGGAAACTTATTGAATCACGACTTTTATGGTCGTCCCAATAGAAAAGGAACATCTGAAAAGGTAGTCCTGTTTTCCTGGTTTAAAATGTTCCGAACGGAAGTTCATGTTCAGGTTCATCTTCCCAGAGACATCTTTGGTCCCAGTTTCCGATTTAGTATCCGTTCTGAATGGGACTGATTTCTGCAAATGATAAACGCTATTTCCGATGGAATTTACCACCCTTAACTACCTGAATTTTGCTATTATTTGCCTCAACCGTGAACCGACTAGTTTTTCCATGTAAATGGTGGGCAACCAAGATGTGTCTGCGTCTTAACTTGATCTTAAACAAGGCGCATCCTTTGCGCTCGCATAAACGATACAGTCGTGTCAACCGAAAAAAAATGCACGCCTCATCTGCGACATTCTTTGTTGTCTTACTTATGGTAATTCTGTCATTCATTCAAATGTCCGGCATTTATAATATGCTTCTTAATGTTGCTGGGAAAGAGAGAGGGATCAAGGCATTAAAGAAAAGTACAGACTTCGTGACTTCTCCAATCTATTGGCAGCTAATGTTCTACAATACAATACTGGTTTATTGATGATGTTTAACAATATACAAAAGTGTATAAAATACAAAAAAGAGAAGATATAATACATTTTGAAAAGGAAACACGAGGCGCACCCTATAGCGTTAATTTTCTAAACAAGAATGAAAATAGCTAAATAAGAAGAAACATACGTTAAATTATTACCTATCACTAATTACATATTCACATATTTAAAAAACTTTAACCTCACTTTAAACAGTTTAAAAGATTCTGGATGCTTTAACCACATACTGCGGTAAATTATTTCATTCTTTCACTATGCGAATAAAGAATGAATATTTATAGGGTTTTCCCTTACATTTTTCATGCCTAATTTAGTCAGTTCCTACGTAGTTATTTATTACTGTAAATCAGAAAGATCTGTTTGAGCCGTACAAATTGGGCCGTTTCGGCCGTTTTGTATTTTTGGGGGGTCTTATGTGGCTCCCTTAATCAGGGCCTATACAGTCCAATTACCTTGGGCTGCTTTGGACCCAAGGGCAGAAATGAGTCCCATTGTAAATTGTGATTGAATAGCTCCAGGAGAAGCTGAATGAGACTTTGTCCTGCAGCGCTAAATTCGCTTTTGGGGCTGCAACAGATCTTTTTATTTTTCGGTGGGACTATCCGCTACGCTTCTTCACGATCGATCTACACCCTTTAATAGCTGTGGTCACACTACAGACTTTTACCTAGGTAAAACCGATTTACCTAAGACAAAATTCATCTCCGGTTTTGTTTTACCTAGTAGGTAAAATTTCTGGGAAGGTCACACTACTGATATCGGCTCCCACAGTTTTCACGCCAGTTGAATTTTTTGGAGCGTAAATTCAAGAAGGCAAAATGCGCAGGGATCTAGCTGATCAAAGAGACGTTTTTTTTTCTTTTATCTCGCTGTTATTTCTTACGCTAATTCAACGTGCAAGGTGAAGAAAGCGAAACGTAGACGACTCGTGCTCCCAAGATTTCTTTCACAGCGTCATCAATGTTTGGTTCTGTCATCAAGACCTTCGCCGATGAGCGTCTATTGGCTAGCAACCTCGGTATTTCAGTTTTTCCTAGCTATTGCTTTGGGGTAACTCTCAAGGGAAACTCTATTGTTTACAAGACATATCCAAGACCCAGACGATAAAATTTCCCCGAGGTTAGTTACCTAGGGAAAAATCGGTCACACTTAGAAAATCAAGATTCCCTGGGTAAACTGTCAACAAGTCGTGTTTACCTAGGTAAATAGTCTGTAGTGTGACCACGGCAAAAGTAAGCCTGTTAGCAGTTCCTAGGGATGACCGAGCGCGAAAGCATGTTCCGGAATGTTACGAGCAAGTAACGAGCACGCTTCGAGCTCGGCTCCGGCTCCGATCTTCAGTCAAGCCTCGACCAGACCGACTGAAAAGGGTCTGTTCGGAGAATCAGCGCAATCAACAACACAAACGCAAGATATAAATAACTTAGTATAACACTCCAGTGACTATTAAGTTCGAAACAACCTAAAATGGTTCTTCAGTAGAAAAGAATGAAAGTTGTTTTTGTATAGAAGGTGCCTATTTGGCCAAATTTCAGCCTGGATGTTCTTAACATGCAGTTTCTTATATACCGGTTTTTACTTCATTTTCCATTTTAATTACAGATTTTCATCTGTTTTAATTACAGACGTATATATTTTGAAGCCTTGGACCGATAGCCCTGGGATCGAGTCTAGATTTGATCAACGGCAGGGCATAAAATCTATACGAACCTCGAAAACCTGCTTCCCAAGACAGCTTCAGGGGACGATTTCTCAAATGACTAGCTATTATCAGTCTACAACTTTTGTGGTTCAGATATGAAGAGGGACCGTCTTGAAACGCAGCTTACTATTTTGAAAATGCATTATCAAGAAAGTTCCATAGCCTCTGTGTCATCCATAATAAACTTTCTTAATGCAACCATTTGCTTTACTCAGTGAGATTGCAACCGTTCCGAAACTGATATCTGGAGCACCCAACGACTTTTTTCTGTAAAATATCTCTTCGGAGAAGCAAATACTGCCTAGAATTCTCTATTACTTGAGGACCGCTAAAAATTTGTAGATCACTGTTCCCTGATTCATGTACAATTTTCAAAACTTAATAGATAATAAATTTGAAACGATTATCTGAAGTTTCATTTTTCTCATTTTACCGCCCAGGTTACTCTGGCTATTTAGTTCATACAAAAAAGGAAACCTAAAATTTTTAGATTCAAAAATGTGATGGAGATAGGAATCAGAAAAATTCTCACGTTCGCATTAATTTAATTAAATTGCATCTAAACTTTTCGGAAAAATAATAATGAAGCCCTTGTAATTTCAAGGAGACTCAAGTTCCCCTAGGATTACCGAACAGGTACAAATTTTATAGCACCGCTTAGGATGCATTTCTAGAGGTCTATTGAAACGTACTGTGGATAGCCTAAAAAGTGTTTTTAATGTATTTAGGAGGGAAATCATCGCTGGGTACCCCTGTGACATTAATTATGCCTGCCACAAATGCTTTTAGTCTTCCAATCTGTTGTAAGAAATGCGCACACGTCTGTTCTAGGCGCTGCTGTGGCCTTCATCCTACATTGGTGAAGCGCATTACACAACGGCCAAAGATGAATGACATTTCTTTAAGTGGATACCCGAAGATTTGCGCTAATATCTGTGCTCTGGAGTGTCCTGATAGGAGTTGTGGCCTGGGTTCCTTGAAAAGGTCCTTCATACCAAGAGGGACGCCCCAGTTGGCTTAGATGAAGAATAACTACGCTTATGCAACAAGACGTTTTCATGATCAGGTTCCTTTATCACGTTGTACAGTACTTCGACGACAAACAACTTTAGAAATAATGAGATTTGCTTTGACAAGTATCATTTTGCGATAATGCAGCCGGATTTCACTTGCCACTTCTTGCTACCGATACCAACTGGTAAATCAACACATCGAAATAACGGCACCGTCAAGCTATTTCTTACTTTGCAACATACTATTTTTGACTTTGCAAAATGTAATCAAAATCAAAGTAACTTCTTGAAAGAGTGTTATCATTTACCCTTTGACGAACTTCCGGCATTTGATCAGAAGATGGAGACCTTTTCACGCGACCTATTCCACTGACTTAGCAAGATGCTGAGTTCGATTCATTTAGGTCGAGTTCCTTTTAGTTTTTCTACTAGGGACTAGGCGAATAAGTCTGATCTAGGTTTTTCTGTAGTGAGATTATAAAATATAGTGGAATGATATAGGCTTAGGACGTTGGTGCGGACAAAATTTTCATTCGAATTCGAGGGCCCCTGGATTATCAGTTTTTAATACTGTTATGTGCTACCCTCGCTAAATAAAGTCACCATCTATTTATGAATCAACCTATCTATTCGTATTATAAACACTTAATGGTAATCCCCCCATAGTATCGTGAATCAGCCCATTCTTGCGATGACCAAGCCCGGGAGTGCTCCCTATAATGGCTTATACGGGAAGGCTTCGCCCGAAAGAGTAGCTATCTTAGGCTTCAAGTATAATATATAGATTTAGCCAGGGCTAAAAGCGAAGCTCCCATTAATAAATTTATGATTTAAATCAAACAATAAACTTGTAATGCACAAATCAGTTAACTTAATGGCACATATGTGACTTTTTAGGGAAAGCTTAGGCTAAGTGATTTTAGAGAGAAAAAAATCTTTCATCGAATTGATAGCCGGTATATATACACCCAAAAAATAGCAATCATCGTCGATCACATTTAAGAGCCATAATAGCTCTTGATCACAGTAGATTAGGCCTCGAAAACGAATTCATGGAAAAAACAAATCTGGCCGAAGTTTTTGCGTTCGACAAGTCTTCTTAAAAAAATCTTGCCAACAACTCTGGGAGCGTGTAAACCAACATTTCATACTTTTTATGCATCACATCTGAGGTGAAACAGTAATATGAGGCGCTGTTTTTATCATACAGACCTCAGACAAAATGCAGTATTTCACAATTTTTCAAGACAAATTGCACTCATTCAATATTCAGACAAGCCCCAAATTTTCAGTGAACATTAAAAGAGTTACGCTTCAACATAATAAAGAATTTATTGTTTTGTTTTTTTTTATATATTTAATGGTTTTATAACGACGTGCAAACGCGCGCATTTTGAGTACTCTTGCAAGCGTTGTTTGTGAACGACTGAGAACAAACAGCAAAGCAATTGCAAGAGACTACTAACAATCAATAAAAGAAATGTAATTCGGTGAAACATTTACAGAGACAACAATTTTCATTCACGAAGACAAGTATTAAAGCGTCTCTAAAAATCCTGAGTCTTTACGCTTAAGCCTAAAGCTTTTAGCCGGCTTCCTGGTGTTTACTGTTTTCAGAGATGACGACTCGAGGCAAGAAAATCGCTCAAAGCTTTCTTTCTACAGCCAAAATTATAACTAAATACTCTTCGGAACGTTTTTTCATTCTATATGCCGTGAGAAAATATCGACTAAAGGCTTTTTAAAGCTCTGTAAGCTTATATATACTAGATCAGATCATTGTCTCAGATCTTAATACAAACGTGCATAAATTAGCCTCATAAACTGCGCTCGACTTCATGAAATTAGATATAAAAAAACAAACATACACTGTATACAATAATTACCCAGGCTTACCATTCGAGATGCAGCTTTTGAAAGCTATCAAGTAAGGCCAGAATCGCTTGAGGGACTTTTCAACCCCGCATCCAGCAAGGTGAAAAACGAAAACGATGCATCCGAAATCGGATTTCCAACTTTGACAACCGGCGCATTTCCCAACCAAAAATTCAATAAACAAACCAGCCATGAATCAAAGAAGACTGTTGATAGCAGCTGTATTTCATTTTAAGCATCCAGTGGGAAAAGACAGTAAAAAACATCACAAGTTGACAAAATACTCTGTCAGCTTCAGCTGTCAAAGTAAACAAGGTTCAAGATGCTGTATAAATTTTCTGCATGAACTTACCTGTCAAATTTTGACCAATCAGAGCATAAAAATTGGACGGTCGTAGAGCGTGATCAACGCGTGACTATGGTGAGAAAAGTGAAAAGCCTCTGTCTTCCCTGTTTGTATTTTTAAATGATTGGCTGAATTTTCGCGTCCGAGATCAGTTTGAAATCAAAATGTTAATAACGCGGGGCCATAGTGGCATTAACACAACACTTTCTGTCATCATGTCATTATGTTGCTGCCGTTCTCTTTGCCTTTGTATTTCTCTTTCGCGTTGCCTTTGTCTGTTCATTCTAGCTCTGTCTCGTTCTGCTTGCCGGCGTTTTTCACTATAATTTTCTCTCCTTCTTCTCGCTCTGACTCTTTCTACTTGCCGACTTTCTTCGCTAAAATTTTGTCTTCTTCTTCTACTTCTAACGCGCTCTCTTTGGCGATCGTCTTCACTTGTTCTACGAGTTGACTCTTGCTCTCAGCCGTTTACCTTCTCTTTGCTCTCTGCTTAAAACCTGTCATCTGCACGCTAAAATCTCTCTGCTGTTGTTTGTTGACATAATAGCTTTCGTAAGTTGTAATAAAAAGTTATAAAGGCTCTGTCGAAAAATCTTTTTGCTAAGTTGCTTTGAAATTTCTTTTTTCAAAACCAGTTGCGCGATATAATTGCGCGACGTTGCGCCATGCGATTTCCCGCCAAAAAATCTCTACTTTCCCCTACCCCAAGAGTCCATGCGGACTACTTTCCACTACCCGGAAAGTCCGTACGGACGGACGTACGCTGACGTCATAACCAACATTTCTCGGATGGGTAGTTTATCTTAGTTATGGTGCTCCGCTCGCGCGCGCTTCGCGCGCGCAAGGAGCTCCGCTATGAAAGGGCAGGGATTAATAGCGGGGCTCCCGCGCGCGCGAAGCGCGCGTGGGACAGAGCCCCATACCCATGGAATATGGTCAACCTCTTTTCGTTTGGTTGTCACGTGATTGACCGAGCGTACGTACGTACATATCGCGGGCTCATATGTCAACTCATCGAGGTGACGTGATTTATTTGGAAGCTGTCCGCTGACCAGTTAATTGTTTTACTAGATCGCGAACAATGTTCAATCTCATACTTTTACTAGTTAAACTGATAATGCACACATATTGGACATCAATGTTTTGATCAATTGACAGCTGTCAAAACAGGGTACCCGCTGACCAGTATCACTTGACCGTATCGCGGGCTCAGGTGTCGACCCAGCGAGGTCAAGTATTTTTTTGAAGTTATCCGCTGACAAGTTACTAGTTTTCAAGTGATCGCAGGCTCAAGTTCAATTTTTTTCTAAATTCATATGAAATATGTTGTGTTTATGTGCTACACAATTAAAATTTTGATTGCAAACTGACCTCGGGCGCGAAAATTCAGCCAGCTGTTTTTTAGTTTTTTAGTTTTTTTGTTTTTTAGGCAGGGAAGACAGTTGCTTGGTCACGCGTTGGTCACGCTCTACGTCCAATTTTTATGCTCTGATTGGTCAAAATTTGACAGGTGAGTTCATGCGGAAAATTTATGCAGCACCTTGAATCTTGTTTACTTTGACAGCTGAAGCTGACAGAGTTTTGTGTCAACTTGTGATGTTTTTAACTGTCTTTTTCCACTGGATGTGCAAAATGAAATTCAGCTGCTATCAGGAGTCTTCTGTTATTCATGGCTAGTTTGTTTATTGGGTTTTTGGTTGAGGAATACGTCGCTTGTCAAAGTCGGAAATCCGATTTCGGATGGCATCGTTTTCGTTTTCACCTTGCTTGATGCGTAAGAGGATTGCAAAGTCTGAAGCGATACTGGCTTTTCTTGATACCTTTCAGGAGCTGCATCTCGAATGGTAAGCCAGAGAAATTATTGTATTTGTTGTTTGTTTTTTGTATCTAATTTAATGAATTCGGGCGGAGTTTATACGGGCATTTAGTTTATGCACGTTTGTAAGATTTGAGACAATGATCTGACCGAGTATCAGGTTTGATATAAGCTTATAGAACTTTAAAAAGCCTTTAGACAGTTTCTCACCGCAAATAGAAAGAAAAGGTTCCAAAGAATATTTTGTTATAATTCTGGCCGGAAAAGAAAGCTTTGAGCGATTTTCTTGCCTCGAGTTCGTCTTTGAAAAAAGCAAACACCGGGAAGCCGGCTTAAAACATAAACTTAAGCTTGAAGCTTGAAGACTCAGGATTTTTAGGGACCGTACACTTTAATACTTGTATTCCTGAATGAAAATTGTTGTCTCTGTATATGTTTCACCGAATTATATTTCTTTTATTGATTGTTAGTAGTCTCTCTTGTAATTTTATTCTCTGTGCCGATTGTTTTCAGTCGCTCAGTGAACATCGTTTGCAGGAGTACTCAAAATGCCGCGCGTTAAACCATTAAATAAAAAATAAACATAATAAATTCTTTATAATGTTGGAGCGTAACTCTGTTAATGTTCATTCAAACACTCGCCACAGCTCGCACTACAAAAGTGAGAACCGGATGGCCGGATAGGTGATTTTGGAAATTTTTTTAACAGTTTATGAATATTGAATGAGTGCAATTTGTATCGTGAAATACTTCTTTCTGTCCGAGGTCTGCCGGTATGATAAAAACAGTGCCTCATACACCGAATGCAAATATGGTGGATCTCTCGGTCGGCCCGGGTCTAGTTGCGCGAAAGCGAGGCTAGTGAGGCCTAGATAGTTTTGTTTTGACTGCACGTCTTAGCGATTCAGTCGATGAATATGGTTTTCTTCGAGTTGTTACGTGCTTAAGAGCCATCAAATAGGAGATTTAACTCCAGCAGAGACGAAAGTTGATTATCTTCACTTTGCCAAAGTTCTTTACGAGGAAAGAAATGGATTCAAGCGATTCGGCGCGGCGAATGGAGGCACTCTACTATCACGGAGTTTTTTTTCAAGAGAACGATGGTGTGCTCGCTTCACTGCAGAAGAGAAGACTCACGAAACTTTTAGAATGGGTGAATAACTGAAAGATTCATGGTTCTGTTTCAAGTTTGCTTTGTCCGTTCTCTTACCAAGGAAAGGTAAATATCCTCGAGGACGAGTGAATCCGCCGTCGCGACTTACCAATCTTTACGCGCTCTCAGGGACACAACGACAAACAACAAGGGCGAATGTTTTTTCACAGTCTTCACGATCCTGTGTTCAAGAGTTTGAGCAGTGCCATAAAAGAAGCAATTTTTGGAAAATCGCTGTTAGTTTATCTCGAAACCATTCGACAAGTTGCTAAAATAGATCACGCGCAAGGTCAAATACTATGTTCGAATACTTGCACGCTCTTTTTCTCCCGGAACCTTTTTTCTTCTTCTTACTTTCTTAGTTGGCAACGGTTCCTCCGTTAGTTTTTTCAGTGCATTTTGGTCAAGGACTGTTCTTGAAATATGTCGCTTTCTTCTGGTTCTTACATAGTTTCACAGGCCACGCTTGTAGGATTAACAGGCGATTCTTATTGTTGTTGTTATATTTTAATGCAGCTGTTTTCAGCGGGAAATCTAAAACATCTTACGGTCCACCGCGGATGCTCCCGTTTTCGAGAATGTTTACCTTTTGTTGGATAAATAACAGACCATGCAAACATCTTGGAACAGCACCAACTCTTGTGAAAATTATTTCATTCAAATACTTTCGTGAGTCTTCTCATCTAAAGCAAGTGAGCGAGCACAGTTTCGCTGTAAAGTGAAGTTAAGTTTCTTCTTAAGTTTCTTTGTGAAAAGATCTCGGGAAAGTAAAGGCTATTCCAGCTAGAGTAAAATCTTCTTTTTGGTGGCCCTCAGGCATGCAACAACTCGATGCAAACCATATCGATCGACTCAATCGCTAAGACGCTCAGTCAAAACAAAACTCTCGAGGCCTAACTAGCCTCGCTTTCGCGCAACTAGACCCGGGCCGGCCGAGAGGTCCGCTATATTTGCATTCGGTGTATACTACTGTTTCACCTCAGATGTGATGTATAAATAGCATAAAAGGTTGGTTTACACGCACCCAGATTTGTTGACAAGATTTTGCAAAGTAAACTTGTCGAACGCAAAAAAGTTGGCCTGTTTTTTTTTTTCCACTAATTAATCTACGGTGGTCAAGAGCCATTATGGCTCTTAAATGTGATCGAAGATGATTACCAGTTTTTGAGTGTACATATGAGGCTATCAAGTCGATGTAAGATTTGGTTCACTCTTGGGCTGTTTGCAATATATTTTTCTCTGAAATCAGGTAGCCTTTCCTTCAAAAGTGACATAAATGTGCTCTAAAGTTAACTGATATGTGGAATTCGAATACAAGTTTATTGTTTAATTTGAATTATAAATTTATTAATGGGAGCCTCGCTTTTAGCCCTGGCTAAATCTATATATTAGTTGAAGTATATGAAAGGGTAAAGAAATCTGTCATTTCGGCTGTACAAAGGCCCAAAGGGGCTTACAGATGCATATTTGGGCAGTGAATGAGTAGAGAAAACTTGTTTTGTGATAAATTATTTATACTCAGGAAACTGCATTTACAGCAGTTAAAGGGGATGCAAAGTTCTAAACAAGGTATAAGTGAAAGGAGTTTCCAATTGTTAATAGAAGGTATATGAAAGAGGTACCTTTTTTGTCATAAATGGTATATAAAAGGGTTAGGGGTTAGACCTCGGCGCGGAGCCTTCCCTTAAAAATTTTGTTGAGGACGCCCCAGGTGAACAAGTTATATCAGATATAAAGGATACTATGCTATACATAACACAAATTCTGCGAATTTCAGCAGGACTAGGTTCAAGGAAATACGTAATTTATCTTACCAGCAATAACTACTAGTTTGTTTTCATACACTATATATGTCGCATGTGTACATACTGCATTCATCTAGTTTTAATATTTGTAGAAAGAAAGTGATGCTGCATTTTAACCCTTGTAAGCTTGTAAATACTACTGAAAAGCTGTGACACAAGACTGATTGTAACATTGAATGACGCTGTAACATGAATGAAAATAGAATCAAATAAATTATCAATTTAATCATCCTTGAACCTCATGCCCTTCGCAAGTGTGGTCCTATAGCCACACGCGCTAGGGTTAAACAGATTTACCGAGTTACCTGGGGTTTTACAGGCTTTCTACGAGAGTCCTGACTTTGGTGAAAGTGGTGAACAGTTTTGAAAATGGGAGCGGAATTTCTCTCTTTTTAGAGGACTTCGATTCCATGATTTGACACATCTGAAGGAACGATCCTGCTTTTGGAAATAGAGAGAGACAATTCTGTATCGGTAAACCTCATTTGACACCTAGAATCAGTATTTTTCGCTTCCGCGCCTAACTCGCGTGACGTGGTCCATCAGCTTCCTTGCTCAGCGGTTTTTGTTGTCGATCAAATGACATTCGCATGTTCTCACTGGGCGGAAAAGATCAAAATGCTTGTAATTCATAACAAGCATCAATTTGTAAACACTGTACTGGGATTTGGGACCAAAATAAGGCTAGGAACTGTAAATTGGTATGCCCGTCCTGTGCCTCTTAAGGACCCTCTTTTACTATCAGACTGGTTTGAGACCGAAAGATATCATTTTCTTGCACAATGATTTCCAGTCTTTAAAGTTTGGTTTGAGAACTGTACTAAGAATGCTTCATTCTAACTCCTTTCCGCCCCCTAACCCCCAAACCCCCCCCCCCCCCCCCCCCCCCACAACTTCTCCCGTCCCAATAAAGTTTTCTCAGCAACGAAATGTTGGGTTCAATGAGCTTTAATTTCTTTAAATCTTGTTACACAGCTGTTTATCATCCATTCCTTAATATTAGTCTTTGCTTGAAAGGAAACCTTTGGGCGAGCTTAGCTACCATAAATATCAGTTTCATAGGTAATTCAAAAAGTAATAACATTTACACGGTATACTTTATCAATTTAGACAGATGCAAATTTAATCTGACTTTTCTCTAAATTATCAAATTGTAACTACACAGCTACACAGTTATCATTCAGCGGTTTTCAGTAAATAGTAAATATGCAACGACGATCAAATTGTTCTTTGTTATGTCCTGTGAAGAGGGGGGTGTCTTGTGTCTCACTTTGTGTAATCTTATGAAGAGTTAGTTTCTGGAAAAAACAGTCTTTGCTAACGCACAAGGATTGGTTCTTGACCGGTTTGTATACAAAAACACGTCTTCCACCATGTCGGTAACGTTCCTGTTTAAACCGGAATTCCTCTGGGTCATTGTCTGCGTCACATCGATGCTTCTGTAAACAAAATTATTATGTAAAACAGTAAATACCGTGAAAGATCTAATAATTTTCGGAGCCCACGAGGAGGCGTTGAAAAGAGAGAGGCGTTTATTCTCATAACTGTTATAGCAAATTCCACAAAACTAAAATGCATCCGGCGAATATACTTGACCACAGTGTATAAATACCAGACCATTGATACGTCTTGGCCGTTTAGATCAAAACCTCTATTAATTTTATAAGCGGCCTCGGAACTCCATAAAAAAGGCCGCGGGCACCTTTTGACCATTCCCCATCACCTCTATTAAATATAAGCGGCCATCAAGCGCTTGATAAGCTTAGCTTGGCTATATTTTGAAAATATAATGAAGGCAAATACTGGGGACGACCGATTGTGAACCAGTATAAATTCCGCTCCCGTTGCGTGTTTGTTTACAGGCAGCCCAAGCTCACCTGAATTCCCATACAAATCCTTTATAATCACGACCATTTTGAGGATTACGCAATATGATAACGCAAGCTCATACTGAGCTTGGGCTGCCTGTGGTTTGTCTCAAAATAAAGTTGATGCTTCTGCCAACCTCTATTCAGCGGCCACTTACTTGTATTCCGGCAAGGGTTGCCGCCTAATTGAGGTTCAACTGTACGTTAATACGCTGCATATGATTGTAATGTCAACTCACCTCAAAAACTACTCTGCCCACCCCTGTTCTATATTCCACCTTTAGCGCATACCTTTCACCAGAGTTTGGATGGGTAAACTGAATACACTTCATACCATTAACACTATTTAAAATGGTAGAATTTGTATCGTTACCTGTAAAAAGTAATGGTAAAATTAATAAGACGATTAAAAAAATCTGCGCCGATAGTACGATTGTAACCAAAATGTAACTGAAATATTGGGGAAAAAAAACAATCTGAAGCGGTCTTGATAGTAGCAACTGTTAGAAATCACAAAACTGAATATATATTTTTGGATACTCAAGTAATCTGTTGTTACAATATATAATTAGGCTGCACATTTAACATGAACGTTTTCTGTGGTGATCAGTCGAAGATCGCAAGGCTGAATGAGAACTGATCGCTGAGCGATCGAGGCACAAACAGGCATTACTTACATTGCAGTTGCACTTTTGGTCTCTTTTCATAAATTGTTGTTTCAACCACAAGCTTTTTCATTTGGCATGAGTGAAAAATTTTGTCTTCGTTAATTGACGAAGGTTGTACAAAGGTGGACTTTGAACAGTTATTTTTGTTCCGATAGGACTGGAGACCAGTGACAGAAGAAAGCCCGCTAAATGCTTGAGCCCGCGCAGGGAAGCAAATAAAATTATTTACGTTTTTGTTCCTTTGCTTTCTTGTTTTGCCATGTAATAAACAGGTTATTAACCGAGCGGAGGTCTGTATGGGAAAATGTTGACCGAAGTCGCCAGTACCAGCGACCAACCGAGCTAAGTAATAACACCAAAGAAAATTTCTCATGGGAGTCCGAGAAAATGAATGTCAAATTTCACAAGAATTGTGAAAACACAGTTAAAATTCTGAAAATTTGTGTAAGATGTAATTTTGTGTAATTTGACATTCATTTTCTCGGGGTCCCATGAGAAATTTTCTTTGGTGTTATTACAGATGACTAATTACATCTTTAGCCCTTGAAAAATGTCAAAAAGAATGACTGAGATCGTGACAACATGCCGAGAGCGACGAATTGGCGCGCAAATCTTAAAACCGAATTGACCAATGGCAGACCGGCAACCGGAAAGCGCTCGCGCAATCTCATTTGCCTTTGTGTTTCCCTGCCAACTCCACGCCCATTTTGGCTTGACTACAGACGCTTTATATTTCATTTGCGAAACAACAGAGTAAACGGGAACGTCTGCCAACAAGGTTACGTTATAATTACCTTAACATACCCGGCTACCAGCACGATTGTATTATGGCTGATACATTTTTTATCTACAAAAAATGATTATGCTATCCCTAGGTTTATCAAAAGCAATCGGCCTTCAAGTTTCCTCAATGCTACATCAACCTCTAATCTCATGCCGTAGCAATTTTAAACATATACTACACAGCTAAAGCGTAAAATGCCTTACCAAAACATCTAAAACAACTTTAATATCACTAATAATTTCAAAAATCGAGTACGTGAGTCGCTTGTTAAGATCTAAAGACCAAACACGCACCCCTGGGAATGCCGAAGGAGTGGGACGCTATTTTTAGTGCTCCGCCACGAATTATATCATTGATGGCTTTAGCAATGCCGCTCAAACGAAAGATAGGCAAGAATCGTGGTCGTCGAATGCTTCTTACCCTGAAGAGAAGAAAACACGAGAAAAGAATCATAGTGCGTTAGAACGCGAGAGCGAAGACAACATTTTGAAAGCGCTGAATATGGCCGAAAATTTAGGATCTAATGTCGACCTAATTTTGAACAAATTAAACAAGTTGGATAGTATCGAACTGCGTCTAGAGAATCTGAACAAGTCAGTGGCCAATACAGAGGAGTGCTTCGCAATTATTGAAAAAAGATGTAGAAGCCTTAAAGGAGAAGACAAAGAAGACCAGTCAAAAGGTAAATGACCACAAGCAGAGCGTTGATTACAACGACCAGGATATTAGTGACCTACAGCGAGATGTGAAAGGTTTGCGACATGATGTGGACAATCTTAAGATGCAACTTCTTTCAGTACCAAGAGCACTACAGCAGAAGAGAGAACTTAATGTTTATTGGAATTCAAGAAGAGGTCGGTACACGAGATGACGAAGAAAATAGTACAGTCAGTAGCCAAAACACGGAGAACACGAAAGAGATCATCTACAATTTTATGGAACAAGAGCTACAAATCCAAAACGCTCCGGCTCGGAACAGAGTTGAATTCCAACGCGTTCACCGGGTAGGGAGAGAGAGAGGAAAGAAATCGTCCCTCATCATCGCAAAGTTCCTAGTTACTGCGACTGCGAAGAAATCCTATTTAAGGGGAAGAAGTTGTTAAAATACAAGACTTACAGTGTCTTCGAAGACATGCCAAAAGAAGTTTATGAATTAAGAAAAGCACAACTCAGAAAAAACTGCAGAATGCGAAAGAGAGAGGTGACACAGCGTACTTTAGCAAAAAATATCCAGATAAGCTTTTCATAAACGGTAAATATATCCCGTTAAAATAACTTTCACTTTCCCTAATATGCCAATATACTAAATTACGATAACTTATCGTAACTTCTTTTTCTCTCTTTTTCTCTCACCGCCTATTTAATTATGTAATTAGCATAAACACATCCATTAACTGGTAAATAAGAAAGCAAAGCTAAAGCCAAAACAGTTGCATTCAGTACTAAGATAAATGGCGGTTGCCCTAATAGATAACTGATCCAAAACGGGAAAAGAGTCGGCAGTCTTTAATCACACATTCCTGGAGGAGGATTATGTCTTTGCATCCGTATTTTGTAATTATATATGTTGGCTTATGTTTGTCTCGTCTTTATTTGCTTATTTTGTCTTTTGTGTCAATACCTATTTGTAGTTAATAAACCATGCATATGCTTTATACGTAAGAGTTCACGTCCTTTCTTTTAGCGTCAGAAGTATACAACGCTGAGTTGTCCGTGGTTCCTTCTGCACTCCAAGCACTACACATTTATGGTTAAAACTTCGCTTTAACCTTCAATTTGAGTAATTTGATGAGTTTCTTTAAACGTAAGGGGCATTAGCAACTTTACCAAACGACGTACAATTTATACATGGTGCCGTAAACAGAAGGCTGATGTTGTATATTTGCAAGAAACGCATTCAAAGAAGGAGACAGAGGTGCAGTGGAAAAATGAATGGGGTGGCGAAATACTTTTCTCATATGGAAGCCCTAATTCATGTGGTACAGCAATATTGATCAGAAACAATACCAATTATTCAGTTCTATCGACAACTCGCCTTTGGGTCGTTTTATTATACTAAAAATCCAAATCGATGACAAAGTATATGTTCTTGTAAATATCTATGCACCGAACAAAGTTAAGGATCTAATTCAGTTTTTTATAGAAAATTACATAGAAAAACATTATATTAGGGGGTGATTTCAATTGTCCTTTAAATCCTGGTCTTGATAAACACTGTGGTGTTATGATTCCAAGAAGAGCAGCAATTAATAGCCTTGAAACTTTACAAAGCGAACTGGACTTAGTTGATATTTGGAGAATTAAGAACCCTCAAACAAGAAGTTACACGTGGAGTCAAAAATCCCCAACAGTTCTCTGTCGTCTAGATTTTTGGCTTATCTCTAACAATCTCTGATTTTATAAACGCTACTGAAATACAGCTTGCAATACGTACAGATCATGCAGCAATAACCTTAGTTCTAGGAGACATTGGAGAAATAAAAGGTCCTGGTATATGGAAGATGAATGTTTCGATCTTCGAGGATGAAAACGGGTACTTAGAACAGTTAAACAAGAGGGTGAAATTGATCTGTCTGACAAACGATGCGTTTGTGACTGGATCAAATACAATTAGATTGCACGCGATTAGCTACTCCAAACAAGAACTGGAAGATGCTAATAGGCTGTTTGAAAATGACCCTAGTGCCTCAAATAGATTGCGTTTAGATAAAATCAAAGAAAAATTAGAACTTTTATATGAGAAAAAAGTAAAAGGAATCGTCATACGGGCAACAGCACGTTGGCATGAGTATGGTGTGAAAGTAGTACCAAATACTTTTTAAATTTAGAAAAGAGAAACCATGTTAAAAAACACATCCGAAAATTGTTAATAAGTGGTTCAATAACTACAGACCCATATCGGATACTCTCCGAACAAAAACCATTTTATCAAAACCTATACAAAACTAATGACTCTGTAGAGGCTTGAGATTCCATAGGGGCATTTCTAAATAGGTTAAATATTCCTAAACTATCGGAAGAAGATCAACTAATTTGCATTATGACAATTAGCTCTTACACGACGGGTGCAAGCACTCGCTTTTTCACAGTGCAAGAGCCTAGTTGGCGTGACATTTTCCTGTCACCCGTCGTGTAAGTGCTAATTGTCATAATGCAAATTAGTTGGTAGGCGCAACAGTAGTCACAGGCACTGGACGAAAGCCAGACGTGCCTTGAAGTCCGGCACAAATGGCTCGATTTAAGGGGGAAATTATGGATCTTTTTTCGAGCCGATCTCCCAGAGAGGAAGAAGAGATTTCCCTCTTAGGCCGGAGCTGAAAAACTTGCAGTGGATTTGAATTTCGGCGAAAAATACGGCATTCTTGTTGCGACTGGTCCAAGACCCCGACAGATCGAAGTGACCAGCCTTCACTTCGTTCTATGAAAGGAGTAACAGTGGTTACGCAATAAAGCCAAAAAACAGTAAAACGACAAACAGACACCAAAACGCGGAGGAATACATTGCAGGTAAGTCTTTTGTATTCATTTCATTTAAGAAAAAGTAAGGTTTAGCGTCATTTAGCGTTCGCAGATCTCAGTAATATATTTCTCATACAAAGTCTCTTACATTTTCAACAGTCGCCTGTAACGCGACACCGGCGCGTCACCTATGTTATGTAAATTACATTACACCCTTCCCTCGCAACGTGAGTTTGGACCACCTGTGGTCTCTCCATTGAATTTTACAAAAGCTGCTGGGATCTCATTAGTGAACCCTTCATAGATTGCGTCAATGAATCCTCTGATAAAGAAGAAATGTCTAATTCCCAAAGGCAGGCTGTAATCACTTTAATAGCGGAACTCCACGCGCGGCGCAAAGCGCCGCGCGTGGGCGGAGCCCCATAGCTAAGGAAATCTACCCATCCCAGAAAATTTTATAATCACGTGACCGTACGCCGAACGACCGTCCGTCCGCACCACAGGGAAACGAATGTTTACTCTCACACTTACTAGCTAGTTTGGGAGCCCAGGAGAAAACTAATTGCTCATCAATGTTGTGATCAATTGACAGCTGTCAAAACAGGGTATCCGCTGACCAGTATCACATGACCGTATCGCGGGCTCAAGTGTCGACCTATCGAGGTCGAGTATTTTTGAAGTTATCCGCTTACAAATAACCAGTTTCAAATGATCGCAGGCTCAAGTTAATTTTTCCAATGATTCATATAACATATGTTGTGTTTACGTCATTATGGCCCATTTTGATTTCAAACTGACCTCGGACGCGAAAATTTGTCACGCTCTACGTCCAATTTTTATGCTCCAATTGGTCAAAATTTGACAGATGAGTTCATGCGGAAAATGTATGCAGCATCTTGAAAGTTGTTTACCTTTACAGCTGAAGCTGACAGAATTTTGTGTCAACTTGTGATGTTTTTAACTGCCTTTTTCGACTGGATGTACAAAATGAAATACAGCTGCTATTAAGAGTCGTCGTCGTTATTCACGGCTGGTTTGTTTATTCGGTTTTTGGTTGAGAAATGCGTCGCTTGTCAAAATTTGGTCATCCGATTTCGGATGGCATCGTTTTCGTTTTTCACCTTGCTTAATGCGTAAGAGGGTCTAAAAGTCTCAAACAACTGTGGCCTTCCTTGATTGCTTTCAGGAACTGAATCTCAAATGGTAAGCCTGATTAATTATTATATTTGATGTTTGTTTTTGTTATATCTAATTTCATGAAGTCGAGCACAGTTTATGCGGCAAGTTTATGCACGTTTGTAAGATTTGAGTCAATGATCTGACCTAGTGCCAGGTTTGATATAAGCTTACAGAACTTTAAAAGGCCTTCAGATATATTTTCTCAATGTAAATAGAAAGAAAACGTTCCGAAGAATATTTAGTTATAAATATGGCTGTAGAAAGAAACCTTTGAGCGATTTTCTTGCTTCGAGGAGTTCATCTTTGAAAAAAGCAAACACCGGGAGGCCGGCTTAAAGTAAAACATGATTAACTTAAGCTTAAAGACTCAGGATTTTTAGAGACACTTTAATACCTGTCTTCGCGAATGAAAATTGTTGTCTCTGTAAATGTTTCACCGAATTATATCTGTTTTATTGATTGTTAGTAGTCTCTCTTGCAATTTTAATCGCTTGTACGTGCCGTTTGTTTTCATCGTTCATGAGCATCGCTTGCAGGAGTACTCAAAAATGTCGCGCGTATCAAACGCTTTATAAGATTAGACATCGTTATAACTGGAACCATTAAATAGCAAAAATTAAAAATAATGGGGAGGGCCACTCGAAAAAAATTGGCTTGAAAGGGGGGGCTAGCCGAAAAAAATGAAGGAAAGGGGGGAGGTCGGACGAAAAAATTAGATTAAAAATAGGATAAGAGATGTTTATAAATCGAAGAAAAATTGTGCTCTTTTATTTATAACAAATATGCTAAAACAGTTCCAGGGTAACAACAAAACTTCTCAACAGCTTTTATATTTTATAAGGACAGTGAACATACCATAATAACAGTCTTGAATAGCAACAACTTTCTTTTCATTCATAAAAATGTTGTTGTCAAGTTCATATAATTAAAAAACCAATAATTTGAGTCCTGAATTGGAACTGACCTCGTTACCAGAGCTTTTCTCTGAGAAATTTAATGGGAGGGGCATGAAACTACTACGAGGTGTCCCCTTCCTCATTTTCGACGTTCTCTTCGATCTCGTCGTCGCTGTGTTCCTCTTCTTCTTCCTCCTGTTCTTCTTCGTTGTCTTCCTCTTCTTCCTCTTCTTCGTCGTTTTCTTCTTCCTCTTTGTTCGTGTCTCCGACGTTTGAGCTATAATCTTCAGGATGCAGGAAGCAATACATCCTGTTTCTTACTTCTGGCTTAAGGTTGGTAATAAGCCTGCTTTGTGCCGCGTTGCTGAAGTAGCTTGATTGCAGTAGGTGAGCGATGAATGCTGCATCCCGTGTTAGCAACAATGCTGCTACATCTTCAACGTTTATGCACGCTTCAGGAATTGTCATGGAGGGAGGATAAAGAAGACAATTGGGAAGCTCTTTTGCATGGGGATTTGCAACGCAGATATGATACACGCGTAGGACGTTGTTTTCAAACCGTTTGCGTTTTCCGCCCTTTGATTTCCTACGGTTTTGTTTTAATTTTCTTTTTTTTTGACACATAGTGTCCTGTTAAGCCCTTGAAGACTTGGTCAAAGGTCTCCTTCTTTTTTTTTTGAGGTTTTCTAATTCCCCTGAAACCTTGAGCTGCTTTGCCTCAATCCTAGCGATGTGCTGCACATTGAAGTCATGGTGGAATTTCTTGTCAGGCTTCAAGGTAATGCCATTCGCCTGGAAGAGCGTGGAGTCATGTTCACTCAGAATTTTTAACTGCCCTTTCAGTTTCTCAACAGCCTCTCTGTGTTCTTTTATAACGTAGTTCAGTCTCCGTCCATCACTAGGTTTTAACTGGTACTCTGGTTGTAGCAACTCTCCTAACCTCTCCGAGCAACCATCTGCCCTTTGAAAAGCGGCCTCCTCTGACATCAAAAAATCGAACTGCCTGGATCGTTCAGCAGTGAATCGCTTTTTTTAGAGTTTAAAAAAAAGAAGAGACTGGCGGAAAGGGCAAGGGAAAGTAGGGAGGCAAGAGAAAAGTCCTATGATGATTATCATTGGGCTACTTTGTGCGAAGATGCCGCCAAGCTAAAAAAGCTCCGTGTGCCAGAATTGAACAAATACTTACAACATCATGGGCTATTAAAACAGCATCAGAAGAGCAGCAAGAATGACAAAGTGAAGACAATTATGGGACACTTCCTGCAGATGAATACTCTCAGAACAGGTCAAGCCGAAGTGAGAGGCAGCAATGAATCAGGTCAACTAGACAGCAGTGGTGAAAGCAGTGAGGGAGAAGAAACTGATGATGATTACAAGAGTTATGCCTCTGACTCTGAAGACGACTCAAATGATGTCGTTCTTGCTTTTATCGCCTCAGACGAGGAATATGTAGACGAGCGGCCAGCTACAACACGCTCAGGACGAGCAGTAACAAGAAGAGCTGAAATTGACTTTTCATTCTTTTGAGTGAGGATTTGTTAAAAACAGCTTTCTAGCTTTCAGCTTTCTTTCACTAAATTACGTGAAATGTAACAAAACGAAATTTTAATGCAGTAACTTTTTTAATACCTTATGTATTTTTTTATTCATGGGGGGGGGGGGGGGGGGGCCTTCCAAAAAATTACTCTGATGGACAATTGTCAAATTACACTCCTCCAAATCCCACCAGCCCCCCCTACCCCATAAAAAATGAACGGTCCCTAACTCTATTAAAGTTCATTCAAACACTCGACCACACTGACAGCTCGCACTAGAAATGAGAACCGGCTGGCCCTATGGGTGATTTTGCAATTTTTTTGAACGGTTTCGCTAAAAGCCCACGATTGATCGTCCTGAATATTAACTAAGTGCAATTTGTCTTGAGAAATTGTGAAATGCCGCATTCTGTCCGAGGTCTGTATGATAAATAGTACTGTTTCAGCTCAGATGTGATGTATAAAGATTATATAAAAGGTTGGTTTACACACCCCTAGATTTCACTGGCAAAAATTTGTAAAGTAAACCTATTCGAACGTAAAAAATTCGGCCTGATTTGTTTTCCAAGAATTTGTTTTCGAGGCCTAATCTACTGTGATCAAGAGCCATTATGGCTCTTGAATGTGATCGAAGATGTTTGCTATTTTTTGGGTGTACATATAAGGCTATCAACTCGATGTAAGAAATAACTTAGCCATTCCCTCAAAAGTCACATGAATGTGCCCTTAACCTAACTGATTTGTGGATCACAAGTTTATTGTTTGATTTAAATTTATAAATTTATTAATGGGAGCTTCGCTTTTAGCCCTGGCTAAATTTATATATTAGAAAAGAAAGGCAAAGATCGTACATTAATAGAAAATTGGAGGCCCATATCACTTATCAATGCTGACGCTAAGATAATATCAAAAGTGATTGCCAACAGAATTAAAGATGTACTTCCTTCCATAAAGCACCATAATCAAACTGGTTAATATGTAAAAAAAACGCTACTCTGGTGAAACGGTTTGGTCGATCTTTGATATCATAGATTTAACAGATAAGGAAAATATGCCTGGTCTGTTGATATTTATTGATTTTGAAAAAGCGTTTGATTCTTTAGAATGGAACTTCCTGTATAATTGTGTAGATGTCTTTAATTTTGGTCCAAATTTTAAACGCTGGATCAAAACTTTTTACGCAATATTAAAAGTTGTGAGGTGAATAATGGGTTGTGTTCAGACTATTTTGAACTCACACGTGGCGTCAGGCAGGGAGACCCTCTTTCCCCGTATCTTTTTCTTTTGGCCGTGGAAACCTTAGCGATTGCCATTATTAGAGCTAACGAAGAAATAAAAGGAATAGTAATAAATCAAAAAGAGACCAAACTTCTTCAATACGCTGGTGACACTACTGCTGTACTCGCTGATTTAGAGTCAGCTCAAAAACTCTTCCAAGTTCAAGGAGCTTTCTGGCTTAAAGGTAAATAGTTCAAAGACCGAAGGAAAGTGATGGGACCACTGAAAAACGGTGAAAGTAAACCTCTAGGAATCAAATGGCCCTCAGAGCCAATAAAAGCCCTTGGTATCTTTTTTACCTATGACCATAAGTTGTCTCACTCAAAGAATTCCTCAGAGAAAATCGTCGACATTAAAAAACTAATCAATATTTGCTCCTCAAGGGGGCTTTCTGTCTGCCGAAAGGTTACTCTAATCAAATCACTTATTATACCAAAGATCATCTACACCCCATCTTTGTTACCTACTCCGGAACACATTGTCAAGGATTTAAATCACATATTATATACGTTTTTATGGAAAAGTAAAGATAAAGTAACAAGAGCGTCAACAATACATAATTATGAAAAAGGAGGCATCAAAATGGTGGATATTGAAAGTTTGATAAAATCTCCCCGTCTTTCCTGGCTTAAACGAATATTTAGTGACAACTCAGGCGCGTGGAAAAACTACCCAGAATACATCTTGAAAGATTCTGGAGGTCTAATGCTTTTAAATGCAATTATAATGTTAAGGCTCTTCAAATTACTTCTACCTTTTATTTAGAACTACTTAAATGGTGGTCGGAACTCCGACTGGGGAAGATAATGCTCTTAATAAGGCATTGGCATTATGTAATTCGGAATAATCGAGACTTCAGAAAAGACGACAAACCCTTTTTCTACAAAAATATTACGACATTGGTATCTGCGAAATAGGAGACTTACTTTTTGATCTCAGCAATACGGAATCCTACGAACAGATCGCAAAAATTGTTAAAAAGACAAACTTCCTTGAATGGACTAGTATGAGACATTCAATACCAACCAACTTAAAAGTTCTTAATCGCTCTGATTCGAGTACCTTTAATGCAAATCAATGACGGCGTTTTCGACATAGCAAAAAAGAAATCAAAAGATTATTATCCTTTTTTGATCAAAAAGAAGGCTTGTCTCCCAAATTATGCACAAAAACTGAAGTTGGATTTTAATCTATCTAATGACGATCTCAGAAAGGCATTTCTCTTGCCCCATTCTGTCGCGTTTGAACCGTCAAAGCCTTTTATTTTAAAGTACTCAGTTCTACACTTTTTACCATCTCAAAGTTGTTCAAGATCGGGTACAGGACAGACAACTCGTACTCTTCTTGCAAAGGGGAATCAGAAACTATAATTAGACATTTCTTTTGGGACTGCCCTTATTCGAATTCATTCTGGAAATGTGTTGAATCACATTATTTTGGGTTGCGAAAAAAACTAGTTCACCTAACATTAAAGGAAATTTGGATCAGCTTTTTAACTTCCGAATGCCCCTTGCTTAATTATCTTATACTTATAGGGAAAATATATTTATGGAGTTGCAGACGGAGTGAAGTACTCCCAACCATAAACAGTTTTATAGTTACAGTAAACAGTAAATATGAAATAGAAAAATATATTTGCACTAAGAATAAGAGTTTACAAAAATTAATGGACAAATGCACTTTGTAATAATCTAGTTAATTTTCTTCTTTTACTAAAATGATTAGTTTAGCACTTGTAATATAACAGTAGGCATACCTTGTGTGTGATTGTGGAATTGCATGTGTGCTTAGGTGTGTAGTCCGTTTGTGCCTGTATGCTTTGTGATAATAATAAAATTATTGTAATTTTTGTAGTTTGGAATAACAAATGAAATAAAAATAAATAAATAAAAATAAAAAAACACGCATATCTCGACCCATCCACCACTCTTCAAAAAGTAAATCAATATAAATTAGCGTAATTATCAATCATAAGAGTGACATTTAAACCTTGTAAGTTTCTTCTGGCCATTTCTTTTAAAAGATTTTATTTTACCTTGTTGTTATCCTAAAAAAGAATTTTTAGTTTTAACAATATATCAAAATTAACTTATGAAAACCCACAGTGTAACTTTATTACTTATAGCAATTTGTCGTGATTTTTACGAACAAAATTCTTTCCGTTTACTTTTTGTTACCAGTCTCGATTAGCTCGTAGCTATTTGCAGGTAATATCAAACATTTTCTTTTAAATTGAAATTTGAAATAAATGATAAATTTCCATATTCACTGTGTTATCGCTTTTGTGGTGGAACGCATATACTCAATTATACTCACGTTTAATCTCATGATTGCTTTCTTTGCTCCGTCGCTGAACTGAGACTAATTAGATCTATTTCTAAAATAGTTTTCACTTTTGACTCACCTTTACTTGATTTATCGGCTCTAGCATCACATTGTGAGCTATCATTAAGAGAGGTCTTGGTCGAAGAGCAGTCTATCCGCAAATAGTTGTCGCCCGTTTTGCAGTGCTCGCCGGCGTAACTAAGGCTTTTGGATTGGACCTTCAAAGCGGACAACAACGCCACAAGGGACTGCGAATACAGAAAGGACATTAAAACGCATATTTTATCTGTTGAGAGTTTTTAAAAAGTACCTGTTCAGAATTACCCATCATGAATAACAGCAAACGGTATCCTCTAAAAGCATGCAAGTATATCCTTAAGCAAAAATTTAGCAGCTGAACTTCAAAGAAACCAAAGGTAAAACCAACGGAGAAATTGAATGCAACCGAAACCGTTTAGTTTAAACTATTTCAAAGTTTACCCTACTTGAAAAATGTCCAACGAAGCCAAAAAAATATCTGCTACACACTTACTATAAAAACGCAACGAAACAACTCCATTTCTAAAGACTTCGCCTCCGTGTACAGCTCTAAGGACTTTAAGATAGACCAGTTAACTGATTCAACTTATTTTTGAGTTGTTAAGACCCCCATTGGGTTGTTTTTAACTGTTGTGTAATGTCTAAGGAATGAAGATCCTATTAAATTTTTCCATTATGACAGTCACATAAAAAGCTGGACTGTTCTATCAGAAGAACAAATATTATCCCTTAATTATCCCGGTTGGTCACCATCTTATCGGTTTCAAGGCCATTGGCTGAAAGCCCGACTATTCGAGAATACTGGTTTAAGCACTTACAGAAGACCTATTCCTGGGCGTGGTCCAAGCTTTCTTTGACCCCCCTAAAGAATACAATTCTAAAACGAACAACCAAAAAAAGCTCTATATATTGTGTTTTAATTGCCATAAAGATGTTTGCTTCAGATGCTTTCGTTCTTTGTTTTTCTCTCTTTTGTTTCTTTAGTTCTTCATGCATAGCCCAAAGGGATACCTTCAAGGCTAAAAATACCTTTTCTCCTGATTTTCTCCCGCACACCCCCATAAACGAGACGATGAGCGCGTATTCTGGCCTCTTTACACGGGCGTTTGCTCCGAGTCCTCTTCTTGGACCGACAGCAAATTTTTGATTTCAGACTGCGTAGGCAGTTGATCTGTTCCCCAAATTTGTTTCTTGCTGTTTGAATTGCAAGATACAAATGCATGATAACCTGCCTTTATCTTTTTTGTTTTTTTTTTTTACCTTCGGGCAATGTCCGGTTCTAGTTAAACAAATAACTACAAACTAGCTTCTTAAAAACCACACGGAAAGCTCTCACTAGTTTTTCATTCAATTCAAAGGGGGCCTTAGAAATGGGGGGAACTTGAAGGATTCAAATCTCAATACAGAACAGAAAAGAGCTAAAATCATGCACGGAAACGTCAAACAACGCAAAACCACATCCAAATTTACCAAAGTTTTTATAAACCACACACAGCTTTTTGGGCGGTCTTGTAAATCCGGAACACCACATTTTAAAGGAAACATCATTTTTTTCTCCTCAAACTGCACAACCACAAACGCTTAAAAGGCCTAGGTCAAGCTATTTTTCGCATCATTGAATTTCAAAAATTAATAGTCCAGTTTGTTATTTAAGCATTAAAACAGTTTCCTGTCGTTTGTTGCATGGAAATAGATGTACACTTGAAAAAAATCGAACCAACTTTTTCATGTGTTAATAATCATGCTGTGCCTGCTAAAATCACCAAAAAATGTTATGGTTTGTGCTCCGTGTTGTTTAATATCTACTTCATAACCCTACACAGGAGCATTTTGTGTATCGACAAAGACATTAAGTAATCATATCAGCACAAAATTGACATAAAACCTGAGCAGTATCCTCGTGAAATTGCCCCTTTAAGTCCTCCAAAATTTAATTCACTTGCATGTGCATGAAAAAATATATTCCCTTTACGTTCAACAATTAATCTTTAGTTTGTTCTGTTTAAGTTAGAACTTGCCTGCGTGCAGACGTCTCCTATTTCCTTTGTTGCACGCGGCAAAGGGACGTCTGCGTAACGCCGTCGCTAATCGTGTTCAGGGTCCCGCTGGCAGGGTATTCTATTTCGCATAAATTGTGAATAAATAATATCCGGTTAGAAACAAGAGTTGACAGGCCAAACACAACATCATAAGCTCGTGATAATGCGAAACGTGACCTTGAGAGTCTGCTTGAACAGAGGTTTTTCTTCTTTTCTCTCCGATCTCTCGCGCGAAGGTTACTAGCACTACAAAGTGCCTGTAGCATTCTAAACTTTGACTGAGTAAATCTACTCGTTTTTGCCGCACTAAGTCTTACATTTAGAGGTCATGAAGCAGGTTTGTTACGATGCATACTGAGTAATCATTTCCTGTGGTTTATGCTTCTGTGGGTGTTCCTGATAGGATTTGATTTCAGATGCAGTTGTAAAGTGTTTAAATTTTCTTTGACCTCTGTTTGTTACAGCTAAATACTAAATAGATTTTAGTTTCTTGGCTAGCTTTCTCCGAAATGCCTGCCTGGTGGGAAGTCCACGCCGCTTTTGTGGTTTTCTCAGACACTGTTTTTTTTAAATAATTTTTTACAATAATTTCCTCGCACACGTTAAATTTTCCGCGGCCTCGCACAAGATTTCGAACGGTCTGCACACAAGGGCACATGTTTTGATTTGTTTTGGCTGGAAAACCCCGATTACACAAATCACCGCATACATTATCAGACCAGATTTGATAACAACCAATCAGCATTAAGTCAAACAATGCGCTCTGTGTGTCAGCCTATCACACCATGTTGCCAAGATCTTGGGAACCCAGCGGGACGCTGGAACACGATTAGCGACGGTGTTACGCAGACGTCCCTTTTCCGCGTGCAACAAAGGAAATAGGAGACGTCTGCACGCAGGCAAAGTTAGAACTGCCATCCATCGAAAGCTTTTTAACATTAGCTTTCAAATTCGTTGACGCCTTCGAAACACTCCTATTTTAGTTTTACAAAAGGTAAAGCTATTGACACAGAAATATTCTTAGCGAGACAATACCACAGGCCGCCCAAACTCACTTTACGAGGGAAGGGTGTAATGTAATTTACATAACATAGGTGACGCGCCGGTGTCGCGTTACAAACGACCGTTGAAAATATTAGAGACTTTGTATGAGAAATACATTACTGAGATCTGCGAACGCTAAATAACGCTAAACCTTACTTTTTCTTAAATGAAATGAATACAAAAGACTTACCTGCAACGTATTCCTGTGCGTTTTGGTGTCTGTTTGTCGTTTTACTGATTTTTTTGGCGTTATTGCGTAACCGCTGTTACTCCTTTCATA